>NC_053489.1:213059012-213061512 GCF_905171775.1 Rana temporaria | reverse complement strand
TTAAAAGACAATACATAGATACAACCAGCTAATTCTATGTTAAACAAAACCATTAGTTTTAAATATAAAAATCAAAGAAACGGTTATTTACATGTAAGCTTTTTTAAAAAATTTATTTTGAAAATTTACGAAATCTTGTCATGTGTTCTTGGACAAGAATACTTTTTTCGGGCCTCTCAATCGGTGCAATGTTTTTTGGCATCTCTGGATTTTTCGGTACCCAAGAACTGGTTAGGGTCCCCTCAACAATATGAATCATGTCATCAAGCAATTTGTAAGCATATTGGTTGTCCATTTCTTCATATACATTACGCACAATCCACTGTTTGCGACCTCTTGGGAATTCAACATTTTTCCTTTCCACAAGAATTTCTTGACCACTGTCATCGATTTTTTTTGTCAAAGCAGGTTTCCGATTCACATTGTGATTGTGGCATAAAGCTGCCAATTTTGTTCTAGCTTCCATTGAGTCAAATCGGTAGTGTATTCTTTTAGGCCGAAATTTAAGAATCATACTGTGGTATGTTTCGAGAATCCCAGTCTGACAAAAAAAAGTTAAATGCTTTGTGTCCTTCTCCAATTGCCCATCAAGAACGATTGCGGACAATGCAATAAATGCAGGTGAGTTTCTTTTTAAATAGGTAACGGAATGGTCATCCACACTGATGGGGTCATGTAAGCATTTGTGCTTTTCATTTTCAATGACCCATTCATGTTCATCCACTATGTGATGTAGCAATGAATACCACATGGTTTTGAAAACGTGTTCTTCACCATTGCAATTATTGCTACAAAAATAGAGATGATTGGTAATGGATCTAATCCATGGCATTAGTTGTTCATTGATTTTTTTTTTTGCAATAAGAGCCAATTTTCTACGAAAACTTTTAACGTAATGCCACAAGTCAAATTGATGATTAATGTTTTTATATTTTTCGTCTGTTGCCATTAATTTTCGAATACCAGTGTGCCTATCCGTTCCAACAAATTGAATATCCAAATCATTCTCAATTATGCGATCTAAACATTTTTGGAAACCCAACTTCTCCATCGCAACTGAAGAAGTTGTTTGTGTCACCTGCACCAATTCAAAGTCCACAACTTTCTTAGAACGTCTATCCATAAATGTGTACGTAGAGTATTTAGCAGAGAAGCCAGGGCTATCACATTGCCCATCGCCGATTAAATAGAGCGGTTTGTTGTCAATTTCTATCGTCACATCTTCTTTATTTTCTTCCCAATTGACATCAATGGCTTTAAAAATAAATTGATTTTGTGCTCTATTGTAAGTTGTTTTTCCAAAGATAGCTATGCCACAGAGATCGAACATTTCTTTAACTTTGGCATAGCTACCTCCAGTCACAGTGATGGCACCTGCCAGCAATATATTGCCCGCACCGTAATGTTTGACTTTAGGTTGACTTTCCCACATTTTGCAATAATGTTGGTCAGTACAGGTGGAGTGTACGATAATCATAGTACCTATGATCGTTTTTTCAAAATTTACAATTTCACAAAAACAGCCTGTTTCAGGGCACATTTGTTTTTTCAGCAATTTATCTAGACAACTTTCAAACACTATGAATTTTTGTTCTTTAACTAAAGACAATGGCTGTGCCAGTGTTTCCTCCGTTTCAATTTCAACCTCATCGACACTCTCACTAAAACTCATTTCCCCTTTGTCTGGAGTTTGACAGTCCGACAAATGAAAGCTCTGGTCGTCTTCATAGTTTAATTTTCTTTTGCTCATCATAATTTCTGGAGACTCATGATTGGTGGTGAAAATTTGCGATGTTCTCCTCTGTTTTTTCGCAGGAGGCGAAAATGTCGACGTTGATGGAAAAACATCAACCAATGGTTCTACATCTGAGAATATTGGATGACTAACGGGTGTAGACATCACAGTGGGGGACATGGGACATTCCTCTCTACTGTGATATGGGTGATCTAAACCCAGTCCTCGTGGGGTGGCAGTCTTGTAATAAGATTGTTGTGACTGAATAAAGTCTGCAGTATTTTGTACTGTTTGCGTGCTTGCTTCCATTTTCGAGACATTACAAGAACATCTGTGTGGTTCAACGAAAGTTGCACTGGTACTGTGCCTCATTCCTTCAGATGTCCATAATTTCTTCAGTTTGTTTAGCCATTTTTTTCCAGTTATTGTTGGTGTCGCAACATCGTTAAATATGGTAGGTACAGCATCCGGGATCAATCTTCTTTGTTTTCCACGTAATGCAATATATTGAGCTTCGAAGTGTGCAGAACACATCCGATAATTATCAGAATGTTTGTCGTTTCTTATTATCGGTATATATTCCTCCACCATGCCTGGCTCCATGCCTGCATTTGTTAACCACATTTGTATGCGTGTATCATTCTTTGGAAAGGAAAAATAAGAAATTTGATGGCCTCTCGCATCTGTTGCGGTGTTATTTGTGCAATATTTTGCCATGCATCCAGGCATATCTACTGGATACATAATATTCAAGAATTAATAAAT
>NC_053489.1:212996512-213054012 GCF_905171775.1 Rana temporaria | reverse complement strand
AAAGTTAAAAATTATAAGTAATTATGAAACGGTACAGACATATATAACAGTGCATAAATACGGTACAGACATATATTAAAGTGCATAAATACCGTATTAAAATGTATTTACAATTATTGTTACATTTGAGATAATAAAAATATATATTATGATGAAATAAAAATAAAAACTAGATGTGTCTGATTTATATGATTAGACTTACCTTCTTAGAAATAAAAAATAAAAAAAATTAAAATTAAAAAAAAAAAAAAGTTCACATGACAAAAAAATAAATATTTAATTAAATATTAGAAGCTTCTAATTAATCGGTTAATTACATCTAATGTAAATTCGAAATATTGTTTATATAACAAACATCAAAAAAAAAAAAAAAGGAGCACATGGTGATTAGAACAAAGGTGCCATTTTAATTTATTTAAAAACACTATTTAGGCATCGATATTTTTATAGGACCTGTAATAAGAGAATTATATTAATACAATGGCAAGAGTCATGCTGATACATATAATTAGAATAATAGATAAAAAATCTTACCTTAATTAAAGAAAGCAGTAGAAATTCGATCAAAGCTCCTTTGTCCTCGGCAGTATTCTGGTTCCGAAGTTTCTCCGACTGTGCTCAGGTGTGTAATGGCGTTTACACCTGGATTTCCATTGTTTACTATGGGAGAATTGTATCCGCCCCCGGTCACATGACCGTCACCTGACCGCGTGCAGTCAGGTGACGTTCGAAAGATCGCGAGATTGCTTCTCTAGCTGCTGTGTCTCGTCACCGTCCAGAGACACACGTGTTAGCTCCCAAAATCCTTTGCGGAGCTAGCCGACACGCCCATTCCCGAACCCCTACAACCCGGATGTGCCTGCTCGAGATGCTGAAAAGGGGGTATGTAGATTTTTATATTTTTTTGGAACCGCCAAATCGTCAGGCACACCGGGGGGACTGTTATATCAAACAAAGTGACCTAATAGGGTGAACCTCCGCTTTAAATCATCCCTAATAAAAATGAGTTTAATAATTATAACGGACGTCACCCACAATCATCACCATCTGAACAATGCAAATCTATTGACAACAATGGACAGGAAAATCTCAATAGCTACATACATTAAAGTAATGAAAATAACATTAAATATAAAATAGGCAATAATAACATTTAAAATAGCTAAAAAATAATTAAAAATTATAAAATCGCCCAAGCTATCACTAACGATTGGAAATGAAGCAATTTAAGTCAAATTCTACGTTAAGGCCCCTCGGAGAGGCGACCTTAAGCTCAAATATCCAATATGATTCGCGACGACTTAATTGGCTTATGAAATGCCCACCCCTCCAATGTTTGGACACCTTTTCAATTCCCCAGAATTTAAGGCCTTTGGGGTTACGGTCATGATGCTGTCTAAAATGCCTCGACACGCTATGTGTTTCGACACGCTATGTGTTTTGACACCCCGCTTGATACAACTGATATGTTCACCTACCCAGACATGCAAGGCGTGTGAAGCGCGTGAAGTTTCCATTGGAGGTCTGATGTGATTGCTGATTGCTGCAGATATGCTTTGTGACCTTCACGGGTCGAAGCATTGAGGTCAGAGTCCATCTTGCATGCAGTGGTGGATTCCCTATCAGTGTTTTCTCCTTCACCATCACTTCTGCTGGATTTGTGTTATATACACTTTACAAGGACTTTTTTGGACACATGAACATTGTTTTTGCACTGGTTCACTTTATATATAGTTTCACAATTTACATTGTTTATTCATTGTTTTAATCATTTAATTGTTTGCGCCGCACTCTCCTTTATTTATGTACTTTGGGAAATGTTTATGAATTTATCCTCAGTGCTGGCTTGCATATTTTAGTTTATTCATGTTATTTTTCCCAGCGCTGAATTTTTCACTTTTTATATTGTCTATTGTTGTGACCTAGATGAAGATCAGATCACATTTTATGACCAATTTGTGCAGAAATCCATATAATTCCAAAAGGGTTCACATACTTTTTGTGGCAACTGTATATTTTATATAGATTCATTACACACAGAGTGCTATATTTCAAGCTTTTCTTTCTTTTAATTTTGATGAGTATGGTTTACAGCTAATGCAAACCCAAAATTCTGTATCTCAGAATTTTAAAATATTACATAAGACCAAAAAAAAAAAAAAGATTTTAATACAGAAATGTTGGCTTACTGAAAAGCATGTCCAGTATGGTATGCACTCAATGCTTGGTCAGGGCTCTTTTTGCATGAATTACTGCATCAATGCGGTGTGGCATGTTGGCGATCAGCCTGTGGCACTGCTGAGGTGTTATGGAAGCCCAGGTTGCTTTTAGCTCATCTGCATTGTTGGGTCTGGTGTCTCTCATCTTCCTCTTGACAATACCCCACAGATTCTCTATGGGGTTTAGGTCAGACGAGTTTGCTGGCCAATCAAACACAGTGATACCATAATCATTAAACCAGGTATTGGTACTTTTGACAGTGTGGGCAGGTGCCAAGTGCTGCTGTAAAATGAAATCGGATACCACAAAGCTGTGGTACTCACTCGTATCATAGATTGGTTCCATCACCCCCTCATCCAAACTCTGGGTCCAACTGGAAAGTAATTGAAATACAATTGATCTCTCTGCTCTGCCACGGACCCCTATGGCTCACTATAGACTCCTTGCTCTCTACTGCTCTTACTCATTAGACAATTTGAATATGGGACCCTTTGATCTCATCTTGTACTATATCTAAACTGCAGGGTCCTATGACTCCCTTCTTTGGGACTCTGGCTTTTCCTTGAGTTGCACGTGGGAAGAGATTCGGGCCTTGGAATAGGGAGGAATATAGGGGTCTGGGCTCAAGTCCCTCATGCGGACCTGTCTTTGAAAACAGACACTCCTTCACAGGCGGCTTCCAGGCACCCAACAATGTGGCTACAGCGAAGCTAAGTCATGTCCTACATCCGTACCCTTTCCTCCTTATCAGATATCCTATCTGGCCTATCAAGCTTTGACGAGATGCTTCTACAAGCCAACACATGTGGTCTTCCAACTTTACTCCTCACTACTCAACGTTTCTACCCCTGACCTTTCACACAGAAATGGGAATCAGACCCACGACACTATTTCACATACGGACTGGCAAAAATGCTTCATCCCGACGCATAAGATTTCTATAGCAACTAAGACCCAGAAAAAGGGTTTAAGTTGGTGACAAGATGGTGCAGATGCCCTGCGGCTATACAACGCTTTAACTCATCCTTGTCAGATGCCTGTTGGCACGGTCTGTCCTCTAGAGCAGTGGTCATCAACCCTGTCCTCAGGGCCCACTAACAGGCCAGGTTTTATTACCTTGGGGAGATGTAGACTAGAATACTGCAATCACTCAGCAGCAAATTATATCACCTGTGATGTATTTCAGTTATCTTGCAAACCTGGCCTGTTAGTGGGCCCTGAGGAAAGGGTTGATGACCACTGCTCTAGGTACTGAACTCCACATTTGGTGGGATTGCCCTCCTATATGGAAATTTTGGCAAAGTATCTTTGACTTGTACTGCAGGCTGATGGCAACCTCAATTAAACCCACACCAGAGGTAGCCCTTTTTTCAATGATCTCAGGGCCCCTCAAGTCGATAAAAAAAAAAAAAAAAAGATATTCTGCGACACTTTATCGCCACAGCTAGGACAGCGATTCCCCGTCATTGGAGATCAGAAGACGTGCCTTCTCTGGGTGATTGGGCTATTGTAGTGGACTGGATCAGAGACTTGTAACTTCTGTTGGCCCAGAAAGCTGGGAAGGAGGAGCAGTTGTGCATTACTTGGACTTAATGATCCGTGTTTCGTTGCTCCGCCTCACCTACTACATAGCCATGCTGGAGTGATTCCTTACCTTATTTAATCTCTTTGGTATTATTCTTCTTCTGTTTCCCTAATACTTTAAAGCATTTTTTAATATGTTGTTCTGCTCTCATACGGGTGGTATGTTACTATAATATTTTTCACTTTCACTTCTTCAGAAGACTTAAACATGGAGTTTCAGTCCAAATGTAAATTGTCTATGTTAACTTTCCTGCATTATGTGTAATTGCCATAACCGTTTTATACTGTAAGGTTGTTAGTCTGTATTTTCTTACCATACCTTCCAATAAAATAAGATTGAAAAGAAAATGAAATCAGAATCTCCATAAAGCTGGTCAGCTGATGTAGGCATTAAGTGCTCTAGATTTTCCTGGTAGAGGGCTGTGCTGACTTTGGACTTGATAAAACACAGTGGATCAACACCAGATGAAATGGCTCCCCAAATCATTAGACTGTGGAAACTGGAGCTCATACAACTTGTATTCTGTACCTCTCCACTCTTTCTTCAGACTCTGGGACCTTGATTTCCAAATGAAACATTTTCCACAGTCCTTGATGATTTGAGGAGCCATGTCATCTGCCGGTGTTGGTTCACTGTCTTTTATCAAGTCCAAAGTCAGCGCAGCCCTCTACCAGGAAATTATAGAACACTTTTTTAATTGAATTACTGAAATAAATGTACTTTTTGATGATATTCAAATTTTTGGAGGTGTGTGTACAGTGCATATACAGTGCCTTGCAAAAGTATTCACCCCATTGGCTTTTTACCTATTTTGTTACATTACAGCCTTTAGTTCAATGTTTGTTTGTTTTTTTATCTGAATTATGTGATGGATCAGAACACAATAGTCTAAGTTGGTCAATTAAAATTAGAAAAATATATACATAAAATTATTTTTCAGAAATCAAAAACTGATAATTGGCATGTGCGTATATGTCACATGACATAAACAAAAAAGTATCAGTAACGTGTAAGATGTTTTGCTCCCGCCCGCTGATCTATCATTATCATTCTATTCTGATTCATGCATGAAGGAGAGTTCTGCCCTGTTTGTTCAGTGGTTTGTGACTTTTAATGCCGAACCTGATTAGTCCTGCCACTGACCCCAACAATGGGGTCACTATTCCTCCCACTAAAGATGTGGCATTGTTTATTCCCACTGATACCAGGACATTTTCTACTCCCACTGGCCACAGTGCAGCCCCCCTAAACTCTAATGATATTCTCATTTTTTGAGGTGTGTGTGCAGTGCCTTGCAAAAGTATTCACCCCCTTGGCTTTTTACCTATTTTGTTACCTTACAGCCTTTAGTTCAATGTTTTTTTTTTAATCTAAATTATGTGATGGATCAGAACACAATAGTCTAAGTTGGTCAAATAAAATGATACACATACAATTATTTTTCAGAACTAAAAAAAATGATAATTGGCATGTGCGTATTTATTCAGCCCCTTTGTTATAAAGCCCATAAAAAGCTCTAGTGCAACCAATTACCTTCAGAAGTCACATAATTAGTGAAATGATGTCCACCTGTGTGCAATTTAAGTGTCACATGATCTGTCATTACACATACACACCTTTATGAAAGGCCCCCAGAGGCTGCAACACCTAAGCAAGAGGCACCACTAACCAAACACTGCCACAAAGACCAAGGAACTCTCCAAACAAGTAAGGGACAATGTTGTTGAGAAGTACAAGTCTGGGTTAGGTTAAAAAAATAGCCAAATCTTTGATGATCCCTAGGATCACCGTCAAATCTATCCAAACCAAATGGAAAGAACATGAAACAACAGCAAACCTGCCAAGAGACGGCCGCACACCAATACTCACGGCCTGGGCAAGGAGGGCATTAATCAGAGAGGCAGCACAGAGACCTAAGGTAACCCTGGAGATGCTGCAGAGTTCCACAGCAGAGACTGGAGTATCTGTACATAGGACGACAATAAGCCGTATGCTCCATAGAGTTGGGCTTTATGGCAGAGTGGACAGACGAAAGCAATTACTTTCAGCAAAAAAACTAAATGGCACGCTTTGAGTTTGTGAAAAGGCATATGGAAGACTCCCAAAATGTATGGAGGAAGGTGCTCTGGTCTGATGAGACTAAAATTGAACTTTTTGGCCATCAAAGAAAACGCTATGTCTGGCGCAAAACCATCACATCACATCACCCACAGAACACCATCTGCACTGTGAAACATGGTGATGGCAGCATCATGCTGTGGGGATGTTTTTCAGCAGTCTGGACTTTGAAACTGGTCAGAGTTGAGGAAAAGATGAATGGTGCTAAATACAGGAATATTCTTGAGAAAAACCTGTACTACTCTGTGTGTGAATTGAGGCTAGGACAGAGGTCCACCTTCCAGCAGGACAATGACCCCCAAACACACTGCTAAGGCAACACTTGAGTGGTTTAAGGGGAAATATGTAAATGTGTTGGCATGGCTTAAAGATCTCTGTTAACAAGCGCAAACCATCCAACTTGAAGGAGCTGGAGCAGTTTACAAGGAGGAATGCGAAAAAAAAATCCCAGTGGTAAGATGTGGCGAGCTCATAGAGACTCAGCCAAAGCGACGCGGAGCTGTGATAGCTGCAAAAGGTGGCTCTACAAAGTATTGACTTTACGCGGGTGAATAGTTATGCACATTGACTTTTTGTTATTTTGTCCTATTTGTTGTTTGCTTCACAATAAAAATAGGATTTTATGCTCACCGTAAAATCTCTTTCTCTGAGTTTATGGATGGACACAGCCTTAATCTTGACTTAGTGGGTATTAGCCTTCCTTTAGGAGTTGACTTGGCAGAAACTTATATAAAAGGTTAACTTATCATACACACCCTATAGCCCTGCCCAGGGGGTGGGCCCTCTGGGTATAACCCCTCTCTCTGCATCTTGCAGATCAGTTCATCAAAAAGTAGTACAAACATAAAAAGGAGGGGAGGGTGCTGTGTCCGTCCATGAACTCAGAAAAATAGATTTTACGGTGAGCATAAAATCCTATTTTCTCTTTCGTTCATGGACGGACACAGCCTTAATCTTGACTTAGTGGGACGTCCCAAAGCAGTGTCAAAATGAGGGGTGGGAACAGCAAAAAAATTAAACTTCACCTCAAAACAGAGCTCCTCAACTGAGGAGTTGTAACTCTAAACAGCCGCCTGCAAAACTTTGCGGCCGAAGAAGCATCCGAAGATGCACTCACATTAAATTTGTAAAGTTTAGCGAAAGTGTGACCGGGCGACCAGGTCGCCGCCTTACTCACCTGGGAAACAGACACTTGATGTCAGAAACCCCAAGAGGCACCATTGCCCTGGTCGAATGCATTGTGATAGGGAGGCGCCCGACCCTTTATGGCGTAAGCCTGATCAAGATCTGTAGGGTCCACCTCGAAATGGTGGCCGATGAGACCGCTGGGCCCTTCCTGGGACCAACCACCGAAACAAACAGTGAGTCTGAACTCCGGAACGGAGCAGTAACGGACAAGTATATTCTCAGAGCTCGGACAGCGTCGGAGGAATGCCACGTCGTCTCCTTAGGATTCGAAGGATGAGGACACAAGTATGGCAGTACAATGTCTTCCTTGAGATGGAAGGTCGAAATGACCTTAGGAAGAATCTAAGGCTGCCAACGCAGCACCATCTTATCCTTGTGGAAAATCATGACAAGGCTGCCAGCTCAGAACCCATCTTAGCTGACATAACAGCCACCAAAAGGACCACTTTCTGAGAAAGTGTCAACAAGGGAACTTCCCCAATGTTCTCAAACAGTGGTTCTGAGGCACCTAGAGGTCATGGCGTTAAAGCCATTGGGCCGGATTCAGATACCTGAGCGTATCTGTCCGGCCCGCGTAACGTATCTCCGATACGTTACGCCGCTCTAACTTTGGGCGCGAGTTCTTTATTCAGAAAGAACTTGCGCCCTTAGTTACGGCGGCGTAACATATGTGTTGCGGCGTAAGGCCGCGTAATTCAAATGGGGATGTAGGGGGCGTGTTTTATTTAAATTTTGATTGACCTCGCTTATTTGACTTTTTTTTTTTTAACGGTGCATGCGCCGTTCGTGAAAACATCCCAGTGCGCATGCTCGAAAATCCGCCGCAAAAGGTCATTGGTTTCGACATGAACGTAAATTACGTCCAGCTGTATTCGCGAATGGCTTATGCAAACGACGTAAAAAATTCAAAACTCGGCGCGGGAACGAGGGCCATACCTAACATTAGCTACGCCTCATATAGCAGGGGTAACTATACGCCGGAAAAAGCCGAACGCAAACGGGCGGTCGTTTCTGAATCGCGTAAAACATACGGAAGTGCCACCCAGCGGCCAGCCTGAAATTGCAGCCTAAGATCCGACGGTGTAAGACACTTACACCTGACGGATCTTAGGGATATCTATGCCTAACTGATTCTATGAATCAGTCGCATAGATACGACCGAGCGCAATCAGAGATACGACGGCGTATCAGGAGATACGCCGTCGTATCTCTTTCTGAATCTGGCCCATTGACTGTAAAGCAGGATGACCTATGGGACCTTGCGACAGCAGATCCTCTCATAGCGGTAGACGCCAAGGTGCGTCTGCTATTCAAATCCCCACGGAGGTAGTGGAGGACAGACCGGAGGGGCCATCTGCCGAACCCCCTGTAGAAATGTTCTCACTAGAGAGTGAGTCGCCGGGGGTCGCTGAAAGAAAACAGCCAGGGCAGATATCTGTCCCTTAACCAAATAAGTGGATTCCACTTCATTTCCTCGCAAAGGGCTAAGTAAGCTCTCCAAGTGCGATAATAAATCCTCCTAGAGCATAACTTCCTAGCCTTCCTTATGGTAGGAATCACAGAATCCGACAGGCCCCAGTCTCTTAGTACCTGGCTTTCAATAGCCATGCTGTTAAGCCAGCGACTGTAAAGCAGGATGAAGTATGGGACCTTGTGACAGCAGGTCCTCTCTCAGCGGTAGACGCCAAGGGGCATCTGCTACTAGCCGCACTAGATCGCGTACCAAGGACACCGAGGCCAATCCGGAGCAATTAGGATCATAGGAATCACGTCTGCCTCCACTCTGCGAAGCAGAAGAGGCAGGAGCTTTAGAGGAGGGAAGGCATATATTAGCCGGTACTGACTCCACAGCGCCACTAACGCATCTGTCGCGTCCGGCCATGGGTCTCCTGACCTGGCCACAAACCTCAATTCTGATCGAGTCGAGACGCCAGGAGATCTACGTCTGGCGTGCCCCATCTTGGGCAAAGGAGCTGAAAAACCTTTGGGTGCAGGGACCATTCTCCTTGGTCCAGCATCTGGCAACACAGATAGTCCGCCTGCCAATTTTCCACACCCGGAATGTATATGGCCGACAGTGCCGGTATGCTCCTTTCTGCCCACCTTAGGATGTGAGCGACTTCTGACGCTGCAGCCGAGCTACTTGTTCCTCCTTGATGGTTGACATATGCCACCGCCGTGGCGTTGTCCGACTGGATCCTGACTGGACGCCCTCGTAGCCTCTGAGATCACGTGGAGAGGCACAGCCTGATTGCTCGAAGTTCCAGGACCTTGATCAGCAAATGGGAATCCTCTGGAGACCAGCGACCCTGGGTCGACTGAACCCCCCAGACTCCCCCACTGGTAAGGCTGGCGTCCGTCGTGATAACTATCCAGTGATAAGGAAGGAACGACTTCCCGGACAGAAGTGCCGGTGAGGTCGGCCACCACACCAGGGAGGCCCTGACCAGGTGGCTCACTCAGATCTGATAATCCAGGGATGATGGGCACTTGTCCCATCTGAACAGAATTTTCCTTCTGTAGCACTCGCGTGTGAGATTGCGCCTATGGTACCGCCTCGAAGGAGGCCACCATAAGGCCGGGACTCACATGCAAAGCGGAGTGACGACCCTTCTGGGATGTCAACTACCGCACCGCAGCCCGAAGGGTCTGCAACTTTTCCACAGGGAAGCAAACCTTTGCCTCTGAGGAGTCCAGAATCAATCCCAGATACACTAGGCGTCGAGTCATTACCATTACTGACTTTTGAATGTTCAGTAGCCACCCAAGTGTCTGAGGGTCTGATGTTATAGACACGCTCACCTCTAATTCTGAGGCTGAAGCGGCCCTCAGAAGCAGGTCGTCCAAGTAGCCCACGATAGCGATGCCATGTTGTCTTAGTAGGGCCAGAATTGGGGCAATCACCTTGGTGAACACCCTTGTTGCCGATGCCAGGCCAAAGGGGAGAATCACAAATTAATAGAGTTCTTCCCCGACCGCAAAGCGCAGAAGTTTCTGATGCTTTGTGCATATGGGGAAATGTAGATAGGCATCCCTGATGTTTAAGGATGCCAGAAAGTCCCCCGGCTGGAGGGTAGTAACGACAGAGCGGATTGATGCCATCCGGAATCCTTGTACCTTCACGAAGCAATTGAGGGCCCTGAGGTCCAGGATAGGACGAACGCCCTCCTTCTTTGGTACAATGAACAGATTGGAGTAAACCCCCTGAAAACGATCCTGTACTGGGACAGGAATAGTAGGTAGTAGCTGGAGGGAAAAAAATCTGTTTGGTGGGCAAGATAGGAGCTCTATCTTGTACCCTGATGAGACTACCTCGCGAACCCACCGGTCGGGAACCTGAGATGTCCACCGGGTCGCGAATACGTCCCCCCACCCGAGGGATGGGTGGGGGCGCACCTTAATGTTAACGGGTTTGCGAAACCAGGGACGTCTCTGTTCCTGAGCAGGCGCTTTATTGGCCTGTGGTTTTCTTCCCGCAGCGCTGGGCGGGCGAAAAAACCGCTTGGGTGCGGTAAATAAGGGCCCCTGCCACCGACGTAGCTCCTTCCCCTTATAGGTCTTTGGGAGCAAGGTGCTCTTACCTCCTGTGGCATCCTTAATAATGTCATCCAGGCAAGCTCCAAAGAGTCTATCGCCTTTAAAGGGCAGGTCCATTAGGGTCTTCTTGGAAGCTTGGTCCGCCGACCAATTCTTCAACCACAGTAGACGGCGTAACAACACAGCCTGAGCAGAGGCTCTGGCCAGCAGAGGAATAGTGTCCAAGGCTGATTCACACACAAATTTTAGGCCCTGTACCAGTTGTTCCGCTAGGGCATGGGTGCTCAACCTGTGGCTCTCCAGCTGTTGCGGAACTACAATTCCCATGAGGCATTGCAAGCCGTTGACAGGTACAAGCATGTCTCCCAAAGGCTGAGGCATTATGGGAGTTGTAGTTTTGCAACAGCTGGAGAGCCACAGGTTGAGCACCCATGCGCTAGGGCTACCTCGTGGGTGGAAGCGTGTTGCGTTTGTAACCCATTGAGCAGTAACTTTGCCCCAACTATGGTTGGGCGTACCGCTGAACCTACTACACTGTATAGGTTACGGTATATCAACTCTGCCTTCTTGTCCGCCGGGTCCTTAAAGGCAGGAGCCCCCTCCACCGGAAGGGTGGTAAGCTTGTTTAGTCTGGACACAGGCGGGTCCACTATGGGGGGGCGAGGTCAGTTTCTTTAAGAAACTCTCCTCCAGTGGGTAACGTACCGCTAGGTTTTTTAGGTACAAAAAAGTTTTTTTGTGGTCTGTCCCATTTCTTGTATAAAAGTTTGTCTAAATAAGACACACAAGGGAACACTTTAGCAGTGCGGGTCGCCTTACGGAACCCAAAGGGGACCGGCGCTTCTGTTGCTTCCACAGACCCCTCTATTTTTAGGGCATCTCGCACTGCGGTGATAAGGTCACTCACCAGAGCCTGTTCGTGAGCTGACCTGGGTCCAGAGTCATCCTCACTGTCTGGCCGCTCTAGGTCTGTACCGTCAGATACCTCAATCAGGGTCCTGAGTGGTAGCTAGACCTGGCTCTGTATCTGAGTTGTCTCCAGAAGATGGCGGGGGGAGGGGGTGCTTTCCAGCCCCCGTTCTTCCATGCGCTGATTCCACCTTGGCAATGAATTCAACTAGGATTGCCGACATAGCGTCCACCGATACATCGGGTACAGGGGCATCAATTGCCAGCTCAGGTGTTTCAGGGAAAAAAAATGTCTGTTTCTGACGCCATGCTGCCCATACGCTTGACACAGGGATTCCAAGCAAGGTGGACAACCCACCCTCCTAACTGCAGCAGAGATGAGGGGTACCGCCCCCCAGAGGACTCACCACCCTGGAACCAGCAGTGCAGTGCCGTTTAGGTGAGCTGCTTCTTGTCCGCTGAATATAACTGTCAGTCTGCTGAATGGCTGCTATCTACAAGGCTGCTGTCCTTTTCAGCTTGTTTGCTAGTCAGCAGCGTGTGTCTGTTTGGCTGCTGATTTATAAGATGGCCGCCGCTCAGGCGCTAGAGGTCAAGCATACTGAGGCCCCAAAAGCATGGCTGCCCATGCTGTATACTTGCATGGGCTACAAAAAAATGGCCGCCGAGCGGGACGCTAGAGGCCCCAGTTTCATGGGGAAATGCTGCCGGAGGACTGCCGTTCTAAGCGCCCTTCTTGGGGCGCACCGCGCAGGCCGCTGAGTGGCCGGGAGACGCAGTACAGCCCCCTCCTTGGGCGCCGTGTGAGCAATACCTCCAGCGCTGGGAGGCTACAAGAAAATGGCCGCCGTAGTGCATATAGACCCCAGAAGTATGGCCGCCGAGCTCTGCGTAGAGGCCAACAGTGGCTACAAGAAAATGGTCACAGAAAAAATGGTCGCCAGACACACAGCAGCAGAATCTCTTATGCAGCTCTCTACATTGAAAGAGGGAAGCAGCAGATGACAACATGGACACAAGTAAGCAATATATATCACTTATACTTTATATTGGTTCTCAGGTGGAGCTCCCAGGGCAACCCCCACCTCAGCAGTCTAGGGAGGAGGGAAGGAGGAGAGAAGGTAAATATAGACCCCTTTACTCACCTCTCCAGAGATGCCCAGCTCTGTTTTCTTCCTGAAGCAAGGTAGTAGTACTTACCCTCCTGTGGTTTTATGCTGGAGCATCCTGGACAGTGCATCTTCCGCATAGTAACGGAGATGACTGTCGGGCAGGCTACTGCGACTCGGCCCTGTAGACCGGTCTTTATGCAAGCCCTAGAGCGCATAGCACACCGGCCACCCGTAGAGCGACGGGCATGTCGTGGACGACCCATCGTGCAGCTACGGTCGGCACACGCTCGATGGCCGAAACTGGGAATTATACAAGGATCTAGGACCCAGTCGGCAGTTGATCGAAGATCGCAGGAAAAAAATAAAAATCCAGAATCTTGAACTAACAGCCTTCAAGCCATGGGCCTGAAGGGAGCCATGTCTTCTGAAACTAGGCATAAAAAAAATTATCTGCGAGATGCAGAGAGGGGTTATACCCAGAGGGCCCCGAGGGTGTGTATGATAAGTTAACCTTTTATATAAGTTTCTGCCTAGTCAACTCCTAAAGGAAGGCTAATACCCACTAAGTCAAGATTAAGGCTGTGTCCGTCCATGAACGAAAGAGAAAAAAAGAAACATCAAAGTTGTGGGCATGTTCTGTTAATTAAATGATGCAAATCCTCAAACAATCCATGTTAATTCCATTCTGTAAGGCAACAAAACACGAAAAATGGCAAGGGGGGAAATTCTTTTGCAAGGCACTGTATATTGAAGTACAGAACAACTTACCTGTAAGACCGCTGGGACTTAAGACAAGCTCTCCCGACCCGATCGGCGAAGTACACTAATGCAGGACGTCATAACTCTGCATCAGCCTCGTTCTCACTTTCGGCTGCTGTTTTACAGGTACTATACTTGGTTCTCCTCAATGCCCCTTCCAGTGTTCTTAATACTGTACGGTTTTATGTTAATGTAATGTGTGCTTGTACTGTACAGGTATTGCCCACACCATGTCAGAAAAAATAAAACGTGTGCTTGCACCTGCAGAAAGTGCTACGGAAAAAAAAGAAAAGCCATTGATCTTGATCTGAAAATAAAGATCATTAAAGTGGAGGTTCCACCTGAAAAAAAAATATTCCACCAAAAATCTAAAAAAATAAAAAAAAATAATAAATGAAAAAAAAAAATTGTTTTACTCACCCTAAAAAGCTGTTGCTATGCGGAAGTGCCGAATCTGCCTCTTCATCGTCCGCGGTGGATACCCTTCCTCCTCCTACACTGGGTGTCTTCTTGTGAATGGGGTGCGCTGCATTCTGGGAACTGTGTGTGTCCAAGAAAGTAGCCGGCCCATTCACAAAGCACCGCGCTGCTCGCGCATGCGCAGTAGGAAACGGGCAGTGAAGCCGTACTGCTTCACTGCCCGTTTCCCTTACTGTGGATGGCGGCGCTTGGAGCTGCTAGGATCGAGGAACGACCTCGGCGGGGGCAGACATCGCTGGCGGCTAGGACAGGTAAGTGTCCTTATTAAAAGTCAGCAGCTACAGTGTTAGTAGCTGCTGACTTTTAATTTTTTTTTTGTAATGGAACATCCGCTTTAAGGACTTAAGGCTGGAAAAAGGTGGCTACTGTTCAGAGCAGATATTTAATGGGGATTAAGCTGGACTTTTTTTGGGGGGAAAAAAATGCCCGAAAAGGTGCTACATACACAAAGAAGATAAAACAATTCCTGGTTTAAGGCTTTTAAAGACAGGGTCACGTTGTTGTTGGGAGTAAATGTTGCTAGGTCAAGATAAAGCCTCTCCTCATCTATCGTTCACAGAATCCACATGCATTGAAGCAGGTTAGTAAGCACACACTGCCTGTTTATTATCGTGCAAATAAAGCATTATTGTCTGCAAAAGGGTATTCCCTTTAAAACTATCCTCCTGCTTGATAATGCCCCAGGCTACCCCTAGCATCTTGATGACCTACATCCAGACAAAAAGGTAGTGGATCTGCCTAAAAACACAACTGCTATTTTACAACCCATGGCGCTGGGGGCAATAGCAACATTCAAGGCCTACTATGTGCACACCACCTTTTCCAAAACTGTAGCAGCAATTGAAAATTATGAGGTTAACCTTTGTGATTTTTGGAACGCTTACATTTTACATTGCATAAAAAACTTTGCAGCAGCTTGGGAGGGAGTAACAGAAAAAGTGTAATCGCAAAGGGGTTTGATGAAACAGATGTTGAAGTTATAAATCAAAAAATGCCCTGCTTGCCTTAGATGTGGAAGTGAGAGATATTAAAGAATTAGTGGAATATGTTGAGGGAGAGCTCAGTAATAAAGATTTAATACAGGGAGTGCAGAATTATTGGGCAAATTAGTATTTTGACCACATCATCCTCTTTATGCATGTTGTCTTACTCCAAGCTGTATAGGCTCGAAAGCCTACTACCAATTAAGCATATTAGGTGATGTGCATCTCTGTAATGAGAAGGGGTGTGGTCTAATGACATCAACACCCTATATCAGGTGTGCATAATTATTAGGCAACTTCCTTTCCTTTGGCAAAATGGGTCAAAAGAAGGACTTGACAGGCTCAGAAAAGTCAAAAATAGTGAGATATCTTGCAGAGGGATGCAGCACTCTTAAAATTGCAAAGCTTCTGAAGCGTGATCATCGAACAATCAAGCGTTTCATTCAAAATAGTCAACAGGGTCGCAAGAAGCGTGTGGAAAAAGGCGCAAAATAACTGCCCATGAACTGAGAAAAGTCAAGCGTGCAGCTGCCAAGATGCCACTTGCCACCAGTTTGGCCATATTTCAGAGCTGCAACATCACTGGAGTGCCCAAAAGCACAAGGTGTGCAATACTCAAAGACATGGCCAAGGTAAGAAAGGCTGAAAGACGACCACCACTGAACAAGACACACAAGCTGAAACGTCAAGACTGGGCCAAGAAATATCTCAAGACTGATTTTTCTAAAGTTTTATGGACTGATGAAATGAGAGTGAGTCTTGATGGGCCAGATGGATGGGCCCGTGGCTGGATTGGTAAAGGGCAGAGAGCTCCAGTCCGACTCAGACGCCAGCAAGGTGGAGGTGGAGTACTGGTTTGGGCTGGCATCATCAAAGATGAGCTTGTGGGGCCTTTTCGGGTTGAGGATGGAGTCAAACTCAACTCCCAGTCCTACTGCCAGTTTCTGGAGGACACCTTCTTCAAGCAGTGGTACAGGAAAAAGTCTGCATCCTTCAAGAAAAACATGATTTTCATGCAGGACAATGCTCCATCACACGCGTCCAAGTACTCCACTGCGTGGCTGGCAAGAAAGGGTATAAAAGAAGAAAAACTAATGACATGGCCTCCTTGTTCACTTGATCTGAACCCCATTGAGAACCTGTGGTCCATCATCAAATGTGAGATTTACAAGGAGGGAAAACAGTACACCTCTCTGAACAGTGTCTGGGAGGCTGTGGTTGCTGCTGCACGCAATGTTGATGGTGAACAGATCAAAACACTGACAGAATCCATGGATGGCAGGCTTTTGAGTGTCCTTGCAAAGAAAGGTGGCTATATTGGTCACTGATTTGTTTTTGTTTTGTTTTTGAATGTCAGAAATGTATATTTGTGAATGTTGAGATGTTATATTGGTTTCACTGGTAAAAATAAATAATTGAATGGGTATATATATATTTTTTGTTAAGTTGCCTAATAATTATGCACAGTAATAGTCACCTGCACACACAGATATCCCCCTAAAATAGCTAAAACTAAAAACAAACTAAAAACTACTTCCAAAAATATTCAGCTTTGATATTAATGAGTTTTTTGGGTTCATTGAGAACATGGTGGTTGTTCAATAATAAAATTAATCCTCAAAAATACAACTTTTCTAATAATTCTGCACTCCCTGTAGAGGTAGAAGCAGTTGGAAAACAAAAGTTCACAGTCAAGGATTTAGCTGGTGTGTTCTTAAAAATGAATGCAGCTTTATTGGAATTAGAGGGAATGGATCCAAATGTTGAACTGTTCTCTAAAGTGGAATGGCAGATAAAGCCACTTTTGCAATGTCATCATGAAAATTATGAAGAGAAAAAGAAAATTACAAAGCCGAGCACCTTAGCAGAATTTTTGCAAGCTACCCCTAGCAGTTGTATAATTTCCTTGTCGTCTTCTCCATCTACCACTCCTGATGACCCTGCTGGTAACTCCAATAACACTGATGACCCTGAGGCCTGGTACACACGATAGGATTGATCCGCGGATACGGTCCGCCAGACCGTATCCGCGGATAAATCCTCTGAGGATTTTGATCCGATGGAGTGTACTCACCATCGGATCGAAATCCGCGCCAAATTTACACCGCGGTGACGTGTCGCGCCGTCGCCGCGATGAAGACGCGCGACGTGCGCGACGCTGTCATATAAGCATTACGACGCATGCAAGGGACGGGTTCGGACGGATCGATTCAATGAGTCTGTACAGAACACCGGATCGATCCGCTGGAGCCGATTCCAGCGGATAGATTTGTAAGCATGTCTACAAATTTTTATCTGCTGGAAATCGGAAATATCCGCGGATAAATATCCGCTGGAACGTACACACCAGGGGATCTATCCGCTGAAACCGATCCGCTGAGATTTTTCAGCGGATGGATCCTCTCGTGTGTACGGGGCCTGAAGCACTATCACCCTTTGAAGGATTTGATGACTAAAATGTTACTCTAAATGTCTACTGTATACACTTTTTGGGCACTGTAAATCTTTGTATCCTGTACAGTACAAGATTTTTGTTCATATTTTTGTGTTCTATACTTATGCAAATTAAAGCACCATTATTGAGTTTTGTGTTTAGACCATACCTGACTGTCCCACAAAATACCTTGCATCTAAGTCTTCTAGGTGCGATGGTAAACCTTGCCAAAATTCAATAAATTTCCTAGCTTTCCAAAGTGTAATAATCCAAATCCACGAAACCCTTGGTCCTTATGGACCTAGGCTTCAACAGCAAGGCTGTCAAAGCCAGTGAAGCAAAATGGTGAATCAGTCCTTAAGATAAAGCTTTTGGAAGTGGCCACAGGAAATCTGCCAGTAATTTGACTACAATATCTTTCTGAGACAGTTTTTGTGCATTGAGGAGGTCCTAAAACTTTCTTGGGTAAAGAGTCCATTCCGCTGAAAACAGACATTGATGAATGAGGAAGTTCATTTACCAATTTTCCAGGCCCAGGATATGCATGATGGTTAGGGTCAGAAAATTACGTTCTACCCCAGCCAGAATCAGATCAACCTCTCTGAGCTGTGCAGCTTCTTCCACCTCCCTCATGTAGGCCATGGCATTGTCCAACTGTACTCCATAATGTTGATGGAAAGTTTAGAATTCCTTGATGACAAAATCCCCTGAACTAACCCCAAGATCCCTATTTTCTCTCCATCCTACAGCTCAATAAGCTGGCATTTATTGTAAGCACTTCATCATCCAGAGAAAGGATTTCCTAGACTTCAGCACCGAAATGAAAATCCACTTTGCCAGGGAAACTCTGATTATGACATGCCCACGGTCTGATCCAGAGACTGATTCTGCAACCCATGCAGCCAGAATGCCGAGATGCAATGACCTGGAGTGAAAGTTGGAATATGGCACCACCTCACCCTCTGAGGTCAACCCTGCATTTACTTCTAAGTGTCTGCATGTAAGAGTGAAGGGTCAGAATACTTGACTGGGATATGTCTTAAGACTGGTACACACGGGAAACGCGTGAGGACAGGCATCCGACCGTTTGTATGCTCCATCAGACAATTGTCGAATTTTCCACGGACAAATATGAGATAGCATACTTTAAAATTGTCCAACAATTGTGTGATGTCGGATTTTCCGATCGTGTGTACACAAGTCCAGGGGACAAAATGCTCGAGTACAAACACGCATGCTCAGAACCATAACACAACATTAGCAGACGTTGCCCAAGAGGTGGCGCTAAAGAGCTGAAAACCCACATTGTTTCATGTTTGTTGGCCAACAATTCTTTGGCATTTGTATGCCATAAAGGTTCACGGCCAACGCCCTTCAGACAAAAGTCCTACGATTTGTCCGATGAAAACCTGATCGTGTGTACGAGGCTTAAGACTAAGCCTGGGTACTCAAAGCAATGAGTTGGATCCAGTGCATACTAGAAGTTGAGGGTCGACCTGAAACTCTGCAGAATCTTCTGGACATTGGCACAAAGAGCATGGCCAGATCACTTATAGAACATTCAGGTACCTCACAATGTGAACAGGCCAAAAAGAAAAAATTTACAAACTTAAGTACCACTTACCCCAAAACAAAACACAGAAAACATCGATGTGGAGGGAATTCGGGGACGTGCAAGTAAGCATCCATGACATTTATAGGAGTCAGGAAGTCCCTTTGCTAAAGGAAAGCTATAACCAACCTGGCTTCCTCCAAAAAATATTATTGAGAATCTTCAGATTCGGAATAGGGCAAATGCCACCTTTTGATTTGGGGACAGTAAACCGGTTGAAGTAGAATCCCTGGAACCTTTCCTCTACAGCAGGGATATGCAATTAGCGGACCTCCAGCTGTTGCAAAACTACAAGTCCCATCATGCCTCTGCGTGTCATGGTTGTGGCTGTCAGAGTCTTGCTATGCCTCATGGGAATTGTAGTTTTGCAACAGTTGGAGGTCCGCTAATCATGTATCCCTGCTCTACAGGGACTATAGCAATCACCCCAGCAACTGCTGCAGGGCAGCTTACAGATCCTGCAACATTTACACAGAGGCATTAAGCAAAAGCGAAACTCCAGTTTGTAGCCCCTAAAGATTACATTCTGCACCCAAAGGTCCAGAATGTCCCAGGATTAGGCGGTCACAAACACAGACAGACATCAATCTCACATATGGAGGAGGCATTCAATCATTGCAAAGGGGGCTTGGAGCAAGGCTTAGCAGTTCAGTTTTTTCAGCAAAACTGGGTACTAGGCGTGGACTGGAGGCTGGAGATAAACAAAATGAACCCCTGGAAACCAAGGGCCTGATCCACAAAAACCCGGCGTAACTTAATTTTTCCCGTTTAAGTTACACCGCCGCAAAATCTCTACCCAAGTGCCCAATCCACAAAGCACTTACCTAGAAATTTTGAGCGGTGTTACTTAAATCCGTCCGGCGCAAGGCGTTCCTAATCTAATGGGGCGAGTCCCATTTAAATTAGGCGCGCTCCCGCACCGGACATCCTGCGCATGCTCCTGACGCGATTTTCCCGACGTGCATTGCGCAAAATTACGTTACGCCGAGTTTTGTGAATCGCGCCGGGTAAAAAAAGTTGCGTCGGGAAAAAAAAGAGATGCGGCGGGAAAAATTTTTTTTTAAAAAGAAATTTGACAGCGTCGCGGGAAAGAAGGGTCTACTTTTACATGGTGTACTAACTTTACACTTTGTAAAAGCAGCCCTAATTTTGCGACGGCAAACTAATACTTACGGAGAAAAAACGAAGCATAAAAGCTTTGTGGATCTCCGTAAGTGCTAATTTGCATACCCGACGCTGGATTTCAACAAAAAAATGCCCCCAGCGGTGGCTGCGGTACTGCATCCTAAAATCCGACAGTGTAAGTCCCTTACACATGTTGGATCTTCTGCCTATCTATGAGAAACTGATTCTGTGGATCAGTTCCATAGATAGAAACAGGGATACGACGGCGTATCAGTAGATACGCCGGCGTATCAGTAGATACGCCGGCGTATCCCTTTTGTGGATCAGGCCCCAAGAGTCCAGGGCTTACCTGCAGGGATTTTTTGCCTTGTTTTTTTCTAGGCAAAAGGGTACCCTAACCAACAGTTTGGTTTGTTTGGAACAGCTTGGTTTAAACTATTTAAACTTTAGCTTTCAAGCTGATCAAGATTTAAGTAAACTGCAGGCCCAAAAAATGTACCAGTAATTTGAATATACTCAATAGCCATATATAACAGAACTCTATTTTTTTGTGTACCATATGCCTTTGCAAACCTAGATTTTACCTGGTAAAAGTAGCAGTGACATCATCACTGTGCTGTACATACCCTGTGCAGTAAGCAGAGCTGTGGGAGAGGCCCACCCACTACAGGCTGCCTGCAGAAATGTACAGAAGGAGGTGGAGACAAAACCAGTCACCCTGCGCGCGCAGAGAGAGACAGCAGTGACTGGTCTTTATTACAGAAAGCTCCTGAACAGAGGCAAGGTTTTACATTGGAATACTGCACAGATCTGGGAGAAATGCACAAAGCACACCAAGATTTAAGTAATATACACATGCCTATTGTATTTAAACAATATTTGTTTATCCCAGATCACCATTAAAGGACAGAAAGATCCGTGAACAAAATGAGAGCAAGAGTCTGAAATTGTCATGGGAGGGAACAGCAGGTATCAGTGTCCCGTCCAAACACCCAGAGTGCTCTGCACATCTGTACAGACATTAGCCTCATGCGAGAAATGCATTTAGAGGTTTAGAACAGAGGGCAAGACCAGTCAATTCAAACTAGGACTTAAAGGAACACTAAAGGTTCGTTTTTTAGTAGATCAATTGATTGCTGTAAGCTAGAGCATTTAAATATCACTTTCCTCGTTTTTCCTTTTGACCTCCAAAATACAGTAATCCAGGTTTGAAAATGCCATTTCCTGTCTCTCCTCTTCTTGCTTTCCACCAGCATCTGAGCCGTTTTGCATGGTGGAAAGCAGAATGTGCTCACCCCCTCCCTATGACTACAGCCCTGCGTGAAGATGCTCTCTTATCCCTCACAGGCATGGAGGCTAAGCCTAATGGGAACTGTAGTTCCCATTAGGCCGTGATGTAGCAAGAATGAATGCGCACCGCAAACCAGGAAGTCAGTGAGAATAACGATTCAGGAGTGACGGAGGTGAATAAAACCGCTTGATTTCAACAGGTATCAAACTAGTTATAATGCAAAACATTACTTTTTACTTTATCAGCTACTGTCAGACTTTAATTTAAGAGGAAAATATTTTTGTCTTTACAACCCCTTTAAGGAAGAGGGACACTAGCTGCCCGTCAGTGGAATCACAAAAGGTGAGCAGGACTTACTGGTATTCCCATTAAGGTGGGTCAAAGCCTGATTTACAAATAACCTCTGAAAATGTAGAAGTCCCAGCAAAAGTTTATAGTATACACACAGGAATTTCTCAACTGGGTGTACTGGAAAGGTCTATGCAGCTGCAAAAACCCAGTGCTTAGAACAGCAGGCTGATCCTCCAGATGCAGGGTAGTAAGCACTGAATCAAAGTTTGAAACAACCCCCCTGTCTATCTAGGGTAAAGGCAAAACACTGCAGTGCCTCAAAAACAGGTCTCTTCAGCGATTAACTGCTGGGATTTTGAATCTGAGTCAGAACAGGGACCCACAGGCCCAACCTGTCCGAAAAAGGTACAGGAGGTTCATAGAGAGACTTTGCAGGGGGAGGAGTGTGTGCGTAGAGCCAAGGCCCCGAGTGGACATGGAGAAGGACTCAGCACTGCTACCCGTAACTCAATCACATAAATTTGCCAAGTCTCAGAAATACAATGTGAAAAACCCACATACGATGAAATAAAAATCAAAACGAGCATAAATATAACATGCATTAATATCCATTAAAATTCCTAGTGTATTGAAATCCAATCTCCAAAAGGTCTTTACACTGCTAGCACATTCCTGATCACACAATCCTGGTGCTTTGATTAATCTGTGCTGCACAGATTGGGAAAAGTACCAATTGCAGCACCAGGATTGTGTGATCAGTACCCAACAGAAGTATATCAGCAGAGTGGACTGCAATATCGATGTAAAAAGGAGGCACCTTCTGAGATTGGATTTCATTACACTTTAGAAATTTTGATGTACATTAATGCATGTTATATTTATTAAAGTTTGATTTTTACTTCATTTCATGTGTTTGTTTGTTTTTTTACATTGTATTGCTGAGAATTAGCAAATTTATGTAATCGAGTTATGATCAGCAGTGCAAAACTTTTTTATTACATTTTTTCATTGCTAGTAGTCATTGCAGCAGCTGCATGAAATGCACATAAGTAGGAGGTTGGGTGAGGCAGTGCACAAGAGGTTTTGATTTTACACTTCTAGGTAGTGGAAAAAGGGGCGTTGGAAAGGTTGCCAGGAGAATACAAGGTCAAGTGTGTCAACATCCGAGAGAGTGGAAGTGTATGTCCAATGTGTTAGGTCAAAGATGAAGTTGAGATGTAGCTGGGCTGTTAACATTACCAGGAATGTTAAAGTCTAAGAATGATAGTTGGTAATTCTGAGGGGAGAAAGTAGGATAACCAAGCAGAGAACTAATCAAAGTGTGATTCTGGTCCAGGAGACTGATAAACCACTGCAATCCTCAGAGAAATTGTAGAAAATAAATACAGTGGATCTCAAAAGATGAGAGCGATAAAGGTTCATTATTCAAAACAAATGTATGCGATAAATTAATGTGTTGATAGTGGTACATCATTTTATCTTTGATTTGATAATGGCTATATGGACTAGTGTATTCATTTCAACACTCTGCAAGCCCTTGTTCACACCAATGCGATTTGGCATGTGATTTGACACTTCAATTGTAAAGTTGTACCCTATTTTCAGCAATGGAACTGTTCAAATCATTGCAACTTTGAAAAAAGGATCCTGCACTACTTTTTCTGATATTTCATTGTGGCTTACATTGACTTCTGTTATATGAAGTCGCAAGCAGCAATGAAATAAACAATCCAAATAGCACTGATCTGCGGCTTTGAAATTGCACCAAAGTAGCAAGATTTAGCTTGCATATATTTCTAAAAGCAGTTAATGTGACATTCCTCTACCAGGTGTCTCAAACTGGCGCCCTCCAGCTGTTGCAAAACTACAAATCCCCATCATGCCTCTGCCTGTAGGAGTCATGCTCGAGACCCCTGCACGTCTAAACATTCACTGATGGCTAATCATTCCCTTTAATAACCCTATGCACCAGGAGGATTCACCTGCAGTTTCACATTCACTGCTTTATAAAATATGCCCCAAGGCTAGGTTCACACTATACTACACGACTATCATCCTACTTTGCTCTGCGACATTGATCCTACATCCATCCAACTTTCATGAACAGGATCCGACAATCAAAACAATCCCAGAGTGAGATAAAATCCTTTTACTGCTGCTGTAATCACATGTCGGATGGTAAGGACAAGGGTCCTACTTTGATCCGACTTTAATGATATTCAATGGGCTAAAGTAGGATCAAAGTAGTACAGGGAGCATTTTCAAAGTCGAACCAGTTAAGACGGCTCTCATAGGGAAACAAATCATGCGACATGAGCTCCCAATGTCGGACAAGTGTGAACCCAGCCTAAAAGCCTCGTACACACGATCAAATTTTCCGACAAATAATGGGTAATGGCAGGGTTTTGTCGGATAATCCGACCGTATGTATGCTCCATCAGACACAATTGTCGTTGGAATTTCCATCAACAAATGTGTGGCACCGGACTATCTGATCATATGTACACAAGTCCGTCGGAATAAAATCCAAATGACCGACACGCATGCTCCGAACCAATGATAACCATAGCACAACATTAGTAGCAGTTGCCCAAATGGTGGCGCTAAAGCTGAAAAAACACATCGTTTTGTGTATGTTGGGCGAAAAAAAAATAGGATTTTTGTACTCACCGTAAAATCCATTTCTCTGAGTTCATAGACGGACACAGCCTTCATTGACATTAGGGTTATATCCGCTTTCACTAGGAGAGTTTAGGCAGAAAAAAAGCACTTAAAGTGTTAACAATCACAAACCTCAGTGCAGCTCCTCCCAGGGGGCGTGGCCCCCCGGGTATAACCCACACCCTGCTCTAGTAGCCTCAGTTCGTAACAAGCAGTACATACAAAGGAGGGGTGGGTGCTGTGTCCGTCTATGAACTCAGAGAAATTGATTTTACGGTGAGTACAAAAATCCTATTTTCTCTTCCGTTCATAGACGAACACAGCCTTCATTTGACATTAGGGACGTCCCCAAGCAGTGTCAAAAAAATTTGAGGGGTGGGAAAATAACACAGCAAACCAGGTTACACCCCAAACAAAAACCGGAGTTGCTCAACGGAGGAACTCCAACCATAAACCGCCCCCTGTAACATCTGCGGCCGAAGGAGGCATCAGAAGATGCACACTCATCCACCTTGTAAGACTTTGAAAAAGTGTGGATCGACGACCAGGTCCCTGCCATACATCCCTGTAACACAGAGGCATGATGCCAGAAAGCACAAGAGGCACCGATCGCCCTGGTCGAATGTGCCGTAACCCGAAAGGGAGGCGCCCGCCCCTTCAGGGCATAGGCCTGAAGCACAATCGGTCAGATCCACCAAGGAAAGGTGGCCGACGAGACTACCAGGCCCCCTTGTAGGACCAGCCACCGACACAAACAGTGAGTCCGACTTCCGGAACGGAATCGTAGCAGATAAGTACACTCGTAGGGCCCGAATCACATCCAGAGGATGTAAAGTGGCCGCCTCCTTGCATTTCGGCCAAGGACATAAGGATGGAAGAACAATGTCCCCATCAATGTGAAAAGCCGAAACGACCTTGGGCAGCACCACCTCATCCTTATGGATGACCAAGTAGGGAGCCTTGCAAGACAAGGCCGCCAGTTCAGACAGACACTCGTCTGATCAAGGTAATTGCTACCAGAAAAAAAATCAGTGGAGATGCCCACGCTGAGCCATTGCCACGTGACAAAGCAGACCTTCCTGGGCTTGAACCCAGAGTCAATGCATGAAGGGCAGGAACTCTAGCGCTGAGCTAAACCTGCTCCCTTTTTGTGACAGTCAACAAAAAACCTCCCGAATGTCCACAAAGGGAGCATCCAGAAGAACCGAAAGGACTAAATTCAAGTCCCATGGGGGTAGTGGAGGGGCCACATGCCAGACCCCCAGAACAGACGTACGCACCAAGGAGTGCGACGCCAAGGCTCATTGAAAGTAACAGCCAGAGCAGAAGACTGACTCCTAACTGTACTGAAGGCGAGAGCCTGATCCACTCCCAGCTGTAAAAAAAAAACAGCAGAATCCTGGACACCACGTATGTACGAGGGTGCCATTTCATCTCCTCACACACAGAGATGCAGGCCTTCCACATATGATGTAAATCCTACGTGAGGTAGACTTCCGTGCAGGCAGCACGGTAAAGACCACCGAGCCCAATAGGCCTCGGGCCTTCAGCCCCAGGCTCTCAACAGCCACGCCGCTAAGCCAGTGGCTGTAAAAACAGGGTGGAAGATCGGACCCTGTAACAGAAGATCAACCCCCAGGGGAAGACGCTAGGGGGCATCTGCCACCAGATGCACCAGGTCCGCGTACCAGGAGCGACGCGGGCAATCAGGATTGATAGAATCCCTTCGGCTTCCACTCTGCGCAGCAGGCGTGGAAGAAGCTACTGAGGAGGGAAGGTTTAAATTAGGCGATAGCGACCCCAAGGAGCCACCAACGCGCCTGACACGTCTGCCCACGGGTCCCTTGACCTGGCCAAAAACATGGCACCTTCCGGGTTGAGGCGGGACGCTAGAAGGTCCACGCCTGGAGTGCCCCACTTTCGGCACAGACACTGAAAAACCCCTGCGGGTGGAGAGACCACTCTCCTTGGTCTAGCGCAGTCCGACTTAGGAGTCGGCTCACCAATTCCGTACTCCCGGAATTACACGGCCGATAGAGCCGGAACGGACCTTTCGGCCCACCGAAGGATGTGCGTGACCCTCGTCGCTGCAACAGAACTCCGTGTGCCTCCCTGATGTTCGACGTACGCCCCAGCGTTGTCGGACAGGGTCCTGAATGGTCGGCCCTGTAGATCCAGGGACCACCAGGCAAGGCAAAGCTTGATCCAGAACATTGATTTGTAGGTGGGACTCCACCTGAGTCCAGCGCCCCAAAAAAAAAAAACTCCCCAACCGGAGAGGCTGGCATCCGTCGCGACCACTGTCCAGTGACATGGCAGAAACGACTTCCCGGCCCGAAGCACCGGAAAAGTCAGCCACCACAAAAGGGACCAGTTGACTCAACTGAACCTGGTAATCCAGAGATGGCGGAAGCTTGTCCTCACGTGACAGCAGTTGCCTCTGTAGCACCCTGGCGTGGAATTGGGCATACGGAACCGCCTCGAAAGAGGCCACCGACAGACCCAGAACCCTCATGCAGAATCGCAGAGATGACCACTTCTGGGTCGACAACTGCTGCCCAGCAGATTGCAGAGTCTGAATTTTTTCCGTTGGGAGAAAAAAACTCCCGCCCCGGCGGAATCCAGGACTAGTCCCAGGAATTCCAGTCCCTGAGACGGAATCAACACTGACTTCTGACAAAACCAAAGCCAGCCAAACTCTTGGAGAGTCTGGCACGTGACAGACACGGCTCCACTAATTCAGAGCCCGAAGAAGCTCGTAGGAGAATGTCGTCCAGACATCCCATCATAACAAACACCCGCTGTAACAGCCGGGCCAGCATCGGGATGAGCACCTCGGTGAAAACCCGTGGTGTCGACACCAAGCCGAGCGGGAGGGCCACAAAAGAAAATGGTCCTCCCTGACCGCAAAGCCCAGAATCTCTGGTGCTTTGAGCATATGGGAACATGCAGGTACGCGTTCATGACATCCAAGGACGCCAGAAAATCCCCATCCTGAAATTTTGCACTTTGACAAAAAAACAAACAAGGGCCTTGAGGCCCAGGATTGGACGGACCCCGTCCTCCTTTGGGGACCACAAACAGATTGGAGAAAAACCCCCGAGCCTGTTCCACGAGGGAACTGGCACAATCACTCCCCCGACCAGAAGATCCTGGACAGCCCCAGACAGAGCCAACCGGCGAGCCAGAGGATGGAGGGAAAAAACCTGTTTGGTAGACGAGAGAAATCCTATCTCGTACCCAGAGGAAACTACCTCGCAACCCCAACGGTCGGAGAGGAGAGACCTCCACCGAGCCACAAAATCGCGGAGCCAGCCCCCCACCCGAGATGTGAGAGGAGGTAAACCTCCAAGCGGAAGCCGGCTTGCGGCACCAGGGGCGCCTGTGTCCACAGTGGACGTCCTAGCCCCCTGAAAATGTTTTCCTGCCGCACTTGGCGGGCGAAAACAAAACCGCATGGGGAATAGTAAATGAGGCCCTTGCCTACAGTGAGGCACCTATCCTTTTTCAGATTTGCGGGAGCAGAGTGCACACACCGCCCGTGGCATCTTTTATGATGACATTCAGAGACACCCACAGGGTAATACCACCAGGGACTACTGAAAAAACCGTCCGCAGACCAACCCCCAGCCATACAAGGCAGGGCAGAAAACACAGCGCAGGCGGAGGCCCTGGAGAGCAAGGGGAGCATATCCAGGGTCGACACAGACAAAATATCTGACCTAGTACCAACTGGTCGGTCAGGACCACGCAGGTCAAAGAAGCATTCTGCGCCTCCAGCTCCCTGTCCGGAATATGTCTGCGACACCAGAGTCCCGGCCAAAATCGGACTCACCACCGCCCCCACCCGCTGTGAATATGGAGCGTCCACAGCACCCCTATCAGCGGAGTCCCCAAAAGCGGGAGCCCCTTCCCCAGGTAATGTGGCAGCCTTGTTTCAAAACAAGCTACCCAGCTGAACACAGGGGGGGGGGGGAGAGAGACACCCCGATACAGGAATCCTCCCCAAAAAAGAAGGGACAGACCGCAAAGTATTTTGTACTCTGCGCGACTGATCCCAATCCTTGCACAACATATTCCAGACATGGAACACAAGGAAAACACATATTGCGGCGCGGAACCCAAAAAGGGACTGACACCACTGATGCCACCGCTGAATCCACCATAGCTATGGTAACCTGCACCGCAGTGTCAAGAGCCCCAACAACAGCACCATCAAGTGCTGACCCTGAAACAGTCCGTGTGGACTTCAGCAAGCAGCTGACAAAAAAAACAGAACCAGAGCCAGACGCCTCAGCGAGGCCCAATTCCCTGTCAGAAAAAATATCTAAAATAATAACATCCCAGAGGGAGGCAGAGGGGGGAACGTATTGCAACTCCCACATCCTCCAACACTCCCATCCTGACCCAAACGCCTCTGGGATTGCCAGCACAGCATCCCTGGAGGCCGCAGGAATAGGGACACCAAGGGTTAACAACCCCTAGTACTGGCAGGCTCCACAGGACATCCCCCCCAGCCGCCACAGAGAACAGGGAAACCCCCCCCCCCCCAGAGGACTCACCGTCCGACCAGACCGCCGCTGCCGAGAGCGCAAAACGCTGCCTGTGCCGCGCCATCCAAAAGGAAAAAAATGCGGAGCCGTACGCGCCGTCATCCTAGGCACAAGAGCTGTATCAAGATGGCCGCCGATATGTCTGCGGGCTCCGAGAAAATGGCCGCCGCAATTACAACTGCGCCATATAACACCGCCGTCAGCGGCAAAATGACGCCTGAAAACTGTGTTTTAAAAAAAAAAAAAAAACACAGCAAAGCCCCAGTGACACATGCAGTACACAGGCCCACAGTACCCCCTCCGCACATATGGCAGCACAGAAAAAACACAGCACCCACAGCAGTAGCAGCCCCCAGGTCAGACTGGGCCCCCCACCTCACGGCCGTCACCCAGAAGCTGGGAAGGAGGGAGAGGGAAAAAAAGGAAGAGAGGAAAGCAGGGCAAACCCTCAGTCGACATCCCCAGGGGAAAATTCCAGCTAGACCACTTACCTGAGCAAAAGGCCACTACTTACCCATCCTGCGACCACCGGCTGGAGGTATCCCAGACAGATCCAACGTCCGCTAAACGGCATGGCTGTCAGCCAGACACACTGTGACAAAGCCATAAAAGACCGGTCATATGTGTGCCCTAGAACAAAAAGTTCCCCGGCCGCCCCTGGAGCAACGGGGCCTGTCGTGGACGTCCCAAAGCTGAGGGCCGGCACACGCTCGATGGCCGAACATGGGGGGGACTACAAGAGTCGAGGACCCAGCCTGTCACCCAGTCGGCTGTTGATAGAAGAATCACAGGATTCCAAAATGCACGAACAAAATAACAAAAAGCGAGAAAAATCACAAGAAAAAAATCTCCAGAGTACAGGAACTCCAGAGTGCCTGACTCTCCTGACGTTAGGCAGGAAAAAACAGAGGCTGCTAGAGCAGGGTGTGGGATATACCCGGGGGGGGGGGGGGGCAACGCCCCCTGGGAGGAGCTGCACTGAGGTTTGTGTTTGTTAACACTTTAAGTGCTTTTTTTCTGCCTAAACTCTCCTAGTGAAAGCGGATATAACCCTAATGTCAAATGAAGGCTGTGTCCGTCTATGAACGGAAGAGAAAATAGGATTTTCGTACTCACCGTAAAATCCATTTCTCTGAGTTCATGGACGGACACAGCAGCAATTGACCTCTCTTTCAGGTGATTGACTAGGCAGAAAAAACAACATGTTGTTAAGTGTTAAACACTCCACACAGTACAGTACCTCCCAGGGGGTGGTTTCCCCGGGTACATCCCCCACTCTCTGCTCTGCAGCCCCAGTTCGTAACAAGCAGTACAAACAAAGGAGGGGTGGGTGCTGTGTCCGTCCATGAACTCGGAGAAATGGATTTTACGGTGAGTACAAAAATCCTATTTTCTCTTCCGTTGGACGGACACAGCAGCAATTGACCTTAGGGACGTCCCCAAGCAGTGTCAAAAAATCAAGGGGTGGGAAAACACAGCAAAACATCACCCCAAACAAACCAGAGCTCCTCAACGGAGAAACTTCAACCTTAAACAGCCGCCTGCAAAACCTTGCGGCCGAAGGAGGCATCCGAAGATGCACTCATGTCCACCTTGTAAAAAACTTTGAGAGGGTGTGGACCAACGACCAGGTTGCTGCCTTACACAACTGTAAAACAGACCCTTGATGGCGGAAAGCCCAAGAGGCACCAATTGCCCTGGTCGAACGTGCCGTAAAAGGGAAGGGGGGCGCCCGCCACTTTAAGGCATAGGCCTGAAGCACGACCTGCCTGATCCACCTAGAAATGGTGGCTGACGAGACCGCCAGACCCTTAAGACCAGTCACCGACACGAACAGTGAATCGGACCTCCAAAACGGAGCCGTAGTAGACAGGTACACCCGTAAGGCTCGAACCACGTCCAAGGAAGGCAACGCAGCCCCTTCTGGGTTCGCCGGCCGAGGACACAAGGATGGAAGAACAATGTCCTCATTAATGTGAAAGGCCAAAACCACCTTAGGAAGGAATGACGGCTGCAGACGCAGCACCACCTTATCCCTGTGGATGACCAAATAGGGAGCCTTGCAAGCCAAGGCCGCGAATTCAGACACCCGTCTGACCGATGTAATTGCCACCAGAAAAAAACACCTTCTGGGAAAGAGTCAATAAAGGGATTTCCCTAACGCCCTCAAACGGAGGCTTTTGAAGCACCGAGAGGACTAAATTCAAGTCCCACGGAGGCAGTGGAGGACGCACAGTAGGGGCCACATGCCGAACCCCCTGCACAAATGACGCACCAGAGAGTGCGCCACCAAGGGTCGCCGAAAGAAAACAGCCAAGGCCGAAATCTGCCCCTTAATCGAACTTAAGGCGAGAGAGCCTGATCCACTCCACGCTGTAAAAACAGCAGAATCCGGGACATCACGTATGTACAGGGGTGCCAATTCATCTCCTCACACAGAGATGTAAGCCTTCCACGTACGATGGTAAATCTTCCAGGAAGTAGACTTCCGCGCTCGCAGCATGGTAGAGATTACCGAATCTGTCAGACCCCGGTCCCTCAGCACCTGGCTCTCAATAGCCACGCCGCTAAAGCAAACGACTGTAAAGCAGGATGAAAGATAGGACCCTGCGACAGAAGATCCTCTCGCAGTGGCAGGCGTCACGGAACATCTGCCACCAGACCTGCGTACCAGGGATGGCGAGGCCAATCCGGAGCAATCAGGATTGTTGGTATCCCCTCGGCTTCCACTCTGCGTAGCATACGAGGAAGAAGCTTCAGAGGAGGGAAGGTGTAGATTAGGCGATAGTGACCCCACGGTGCCACCAACGCTTCTGCCCACGGGTCTCTTGACCTGGCCACGAACCGCGACACCTTCTGATTGAGTCGGGACGCCAGAAGATCCACATCTGGAGTGCCCCATTTCAGACACAAACTCTGAAACGCATCCGGGTGTAGCGACCATTCTCCTTGGTCTAGCGTTTGGCGACTTAGGTAGTCCGCCTGCCAGTTCTTTACGCCCGGAATGTAAACGGCCGAAAGAGCCGGAACGTTCTTTTCGGCCCACCGGAGGATGTGAGCGACTTCCGCCGCTGCAGCCGAGCTCCGTGTACCCCCTTGATTGACATACGCCACAGCCGTGGCGTTGTCCGACTGAATCCTGACCGGGTGGCCCTGCAGTCTCAGACCACTTGGAGAGGCACAGCATGATCGCCTAGAGTTCCAGGACATTGGTTGGCAGGTGAGACTCTTCCCGAGTCCCACGCCCCTGGGCTGACTGAACACCCCAGACTCCCCCCCCAGCCAGAGAGACTGGCATCCGTCGTGACCACCGTCCAATGGCAAGGCAGGAACGACTTCCCGGCCCGAATCACCGGAGAAGTCAGCCACCACATTAGGGAGGACCTGACTAGGCGACTCACCCGGACTTGGTAATCCAGAGACGAAGGGAGCTTCTCCCAACATGACAGAATTTATCTGTAACACACGAGTGTGATATTGAGCATACGGAACGGCCTCGAAAGAGGCCACCATCAGACCCAGAACTCGCATGCAAAAGCGAAGCGACGACCACTTCTGGGTCACCAACCGCTGCACCGCAGTTTGCAGTGTCTGTAGTTTCTCCATGGGAAGAAAAACTCTTGCCTCCGAGGAATCCAGGACCAACCCCAGGTATTCCAGGCGCTGAGACGGTACCAACACCGACTTCTGAACATTTAGCAGCCAACCGAATTCCCGGAGGGTCTGGCAGGTGATGGACACATCCACCTCTAATTCTGAGCTTGAAGAAGCTCAGGAGAAGGTCGTCCAGGTATCCTAAAATAGCGATCCTGCGCTGCCTCAGCAGGGCCAGAATCGGAGCGAGCACCTTGGTGAAAACCCTTGGCGCCGAAGCCAGGCCGAAAGGGAGGGCCACAAATTGAAAATGGTCCTCCCCGACCGCAAAGCGCAGAAATCTCTGGTGCTTTGTGCATATGGGGATATGCAAGTACACGTCCTAGATATCCAAGGACGCCAGGAAGTCCCCTTGGAGTACTACTACAGAGCGAACCGACTCCATCCTGAACTTTTGCACTCTGACAAAACGGTTGAGGGCCTTGAGATCCAGGATTGGACAGACCCCTTCCTTCTTGGGGACTACAAACAGATTGGAGTAAAACCCCTGAAACCGTTCCAGTAAAGGAAACAGCACGATCACACCCCTGACCAGCAGATCCTGAACAGCCCCAAACAGGGCCTCCCGACGACCCGGAGGAAGCTGGAGGTTGGAAGGAAAAAATAGGATTTTTTGTACTCACCGTAAAATTATTTTCCCTGATGTCCATGGACGGACACAGCTCCTTAAGTCTTGACAAGTGGGTTATGTTCCCTGTTTACAGGAGAGGACTAGGCAGAAACATGTTAGATCATTAAATACATGTTACATTAACAGAGTTGAACAGCCCCACCCAGGGGGCGGTCCCTCCAGACATAACCCTCCTCACTGCAGCATGCAGCCTCAGTTCGTAACAAGCAGTACAAACCTAAAAAGGAGGGGTGGGAGCTGTGTCCATCCAGGTACGTCAGAGAAAAGGATTTAAAAAAAAATCCTATTTTCTCTTATGGTCCATGGACGGACACAGCTCCTTAAGTCTTGACAAGTGGGACGTCCCCAAGCAGTGTCAAAACGAGGGGTGGGAAATATATCAGTAAAACCAATCTTAACTTCACCCCAAAACAAGCAGAGCTCCTCAACGGAGGAGGTGCAGTCTCAACAGCCGCCTGCAAAAGCTAGCGGCCGAAGGAAGCATCATAAGATGTACTCACAGCAACCACGTAATTCTGGGAAAAGCGTGAATGGACAAGTAAGTTGCCGCCTCGCACACCCATGATACCGACGCATGCAGTCAGAAAAGACCCAGGAAGCACCATTGCCCTGGTCGAAAGTGCCGTGACCGGCAAGGGGGGCCCGCCCCCTAAGAGCCTGGTGGTCGAGTAGACCACCAGGCCCCTTTTGTGGACCAGGCACTGACACAAAAAAAGTCAGATCTCCGAAACGGAGCCGTAGCAGGCTGGTACACCCGCAAGTGAGTACCGCGCCTAAAGTATGAAAGGCAACCTCCGTAGGATGCGCCAGTCGAGGCGAAAGTTCGAAACCACCTTTGGAAGAAGGGAAAGTCGCGGGCGCACCACCATCTAATCCTACGGAGGGCCAAGCATGGCGGCTTGCAGGACAAGGCCGCCAACCAAGAAACCCCTCTAACAGAGGTAAAGGCCACCAAAGGGGCCACCTTCTGAGATAGTCGTCAAGAGAATCTCTGACGTTTCTAAAAAGAAAGGTTTCTGAAGAACCGAGAGCACCAGAGTCAAAACTCATGGGGGAAGAGATGGGCCCAGAGGGGAAAGTGTAGGACTAACCCCCTGCACAAAAGGGTACCCACCAGGGAACGGGCCGCAAAAAAAAAAAAAAAAAAGCCCACTGAAGAACACAGCCAGGGCTGAAATCTGCCCCCAAACAGTGCTTTAAGCAATTTTTAGATCCACTCCAGGCTGTAAAAAACAGCAGGACCCTGGACACCAAGTATGTCCGTGGACGACACTCCATCTCTTCGTATCAAGAGATGTAAGCCTGCCAGATGCAACGGTAGATTCCCCGGAAGAAGACCACCGTGCCCTCAGCATGATTGAGATGACCGAGTCGGACAGACCCCGGTCTCTTAAAGTCTGGCTTCCAATAGCCCTGTTGAGCAAGTCAGGGACTGTACAACGGGAGGAAATATGTGGCCAAGAGACAGAAGGAACTCCCACCCTGGCAACCGCCAGGATACCTCTGCTACAAGGTGCCCGATATCGGCGAACCAAGGATCCCAAGGCCAATCTGGAGCGATTAGAATCATAGGGATTCCCCAGCCTCCACTCTGCGGAGCAGCCGGGGAGCCCACTACAAAAGGAGGAAAAAACATAATGTCATCGATACAGACCCCACAGGGCCACCAACGCGACTGGCGCGTCTGTACAGGATCACCATACCAGGCCACAAGTTTTGACACCCTTTCGGCTGGGACGAGCGGCTAGGAGATCCATGCCCTGTAAGACTCACCTCCTGCAAAGGAGTTGACTCGAAGGACCAAGACCAGTCGTCCTGGTCCAGCATCAGGCGACTCAAGTAGTCCGCCTGACGGTATACCTGATGGAAGACCCAAGTCACGGCCATGGCGTTGTCAGGCTGAATCTAGATCGGACGACCTAGCAACCTCCTTGACCACGAGGAGAGGCATAGCCTGATTGCCCAAAGTACTAGGACAAATAATGGTAGACAGGGTCCTAACCAGGCCCGACCCTGGGTAGTTACTGAGGACAGACGAGAGCGGGCACATACAGGGAGGCGTGGCCGTAGGTTCACTCAAGTCCAGCGACTCTGGGCCGGCTGGACCCCCCAGGGGCTCCCACAACACGAAAGGTTGGCGTCCGTCGTAATCACCGTCCACAAAAAGGAAGAGACTATTTGCTGGACCGAAGAACCTGGGATCTCAGCCACCAATTCAGGGAGACGCTGACTAGGTGGCGCACCTGAACCTGACGATTCAGAGACAAGAGATTTGTTGGACAGTATTTTCCTCTGGAGAAAAACACGTGCGTGGAACTGGGCATAAGGTACCGCCTCGAAGGAGGCTACCCACAGACCTAGGATCTGCATGCAAATGGAGAGAAAACCGATTGCGTGATGCCACTGCCTACACCGCAGACTGAAGAGTCTGCAATTTCTCGGGAAAGGAAAAACCTACACCACCGTGGAGTCCTACTCCAAAACTGAGTCGGAACCAGAACCGACGCCAAATGTTTAACGCCCACCTGAATTCTCGGAGGGTCTGAAAAGCTACCGACACTACCACTAACTCTGAGTCAGAAAGTTGTCAAAGTAGCCCATGATGGCAAAGCCTCGCTGTTCCAACAAGGTTAGGATACCTTGGAGAAAACCTGTGGTGCAGGCGCCAGATCAAAAGGAAAGGCCACAACAGACAGTGGGCCTCCCCATCGCGAGGCACAGAAACCTCCGTGACTCGCGCAAAGTGGGACATGCATGTATGCATCCTGATGTCCAAGGACGCCAGAAAGTCCCCCAGATGGAGCGCAGCTACCACAAGGCATCTTAGGCCCTTGAGGCCCAAAATCGGACAGACCCTGTCCATCTTTGGGAACAGATATGGATAGAATCCCTCACACCTCTAGACCTGCAGGAAGGTAAAAATTACCCCGCAGCCTAGAAAGTACCACACTGCCCCAAGGCAGACTGACAAGCCGGGAGAGGGAGACACGAGGGAAGAAATCAGTTTGGTGGATCGGAAGGAACCCTATCTAGAACTCCGAAGACACCATCTCGCAGACCCACAGGTCGGAGATCAGGGAGGTTCACCCAGTTGTGAACAGAAAGTCGACCCTCCACCCCAGAGACGGGTAAAGGAAGCTACATACATTGGCGGGTTCGGATGCCGGCGCTATTGGCTTACGCACCCAGGGACGTTTTAGTCCCCCAGCGGAGCCTCCTGACTGGCGAAAAAATACCACTTTAGCGTGGGAAAATGAAGGACCCGGCCGACGGCGGGGCTCCTTCCCCCTGGAAGTCTGAGGGAGGCGAGTACTCTTCCCTCCCGTGACATCTTGATAATGTCATCCAGCGAGGACCCAAAGGGTCTCCCACACATAAAGGGTAAATCTGCCAGGGCGTATGTTAGAGGCCTGGCCAGCAGACCAGCATTCCAACCCGAGAAGGCGGCAACCATCTCCAAGACCGAAGCCCTGGATACCAAGGGCGCGGCATCTAGTGAAACACCCCAGACATAAACAAGGCACTGGACCAGCTGGGCAGTTAGCCTAATAACTTCGGGAGAGAGTCGGTGCTCCTCCACTGTCTGGTGCAAAAATGTTCACTTCATAAGCGACTGGGACCCCAGCGTAGTACAATAAGCCGCAAGGCAGACCCCAGCATGGTAGACATGGACCGGGTCAGTACTTCGGATCATCGAACAGTCAGATCCATACATGTGGGGTTCCCGCAATAGGGGGGGGTGGTCACCTATACATGACCCCCGGAGGGTCCACCACCAGAGAAGAGGCCCACCTCTTGAAAGGGCTCTCCTTAAAGGGGTGGTGAGGGACTACAAAAAGCCCTCAGCGGCTTTTCTCATTCCGCATTCAGGAATTATTAAAAAAGAGGGCACAGGAGGAAAAACCTACACAGAGCGGTCTGGTTTGCAAAAAAAGACCGAGCCCTCAGCGGAAACCCAGCTGCACTAACCAGCTAAAGAGAGTCCCTTGCAGCAGTGAGAAGCTCACCCAAAAATGCCTTATCCTGCAGACCCAGGTACCTGGTCCATGGCAGAGCATTCCCCAGGGGCTAACGGGGGGAGGAGGCACTCTTAACCCCCGCCCGACCGCAGTCCACACCCTGGCACCAAAAGGTCCAGGACCAACAATAAAAAGCACCCCTGGGAAACTCAGGCACTAAACATCTGCTGACAGCATGTTGGTGGAAGGATCAGGTACAGACTCCAAAGTTTAGTAACACATATACATGTTGTATATGTATACACAAAAAAACGGACGCTCCCAGGCCCTATTCAGGGAATCTCACCTCTTGCTGCACTGACCAGGGCATCCAGGGGACTCACCTCGGGAGGGGACTGCCCAGCGCTGCCATCCGTCCGCAGCACACGGCGTGTGGGGAGGAAAGAACCCGTGAGGTAACTTGCGGAAGCCGAAGGGACCTGTGTGCGCCGTAGGATTCAGCACTAGGGGCCAGGACTATCCAAAGATGGCCGCCGAGCGTTTAGAACATGGCCACAAGAAAATGGCCGACCGCAATTTAGCCTGCGCAATGGCGCGGCTACGACAAAATGGCCGCCAATGGGGTTTTCAATAAATTTGAAAAACCACCCAAAAAATGGCGCCAGCGTCAGCAGGATGGCGGCAAAGTGCCACATTTAAACAGTAAAAGCCTTTTAAGGCTTAAAAAGTGCCAAAAAGACAAAGCCCCTCATAGGAAAGCCCCAGTTACAACAGACTCAGGCCAGATACAGTCCCCTCAGGCAGGCCCCCCCCCCCCCCCCCCGACAATATACATGTTGTTTATGTATAAAATATTTTTTTTTAACAAGGCAGCAGAGAGAAAAGAGCAGGGAAGGGAGGAGAAGAGGACCCCCGAACGCCAGGAATGACCAGCCGTACCAACCCACCGAAGTGGGAGGGACTGTACTTACCCGTCCGAGCGAGGACTCACTGACGCATTCCTGACAGACCTACAACCGCAATGGAGGTAGCTGTCGGCCCGGTCCACTGTGAGAGGCAACACCACAGCCCAGTCATATGTGAACCTCAAAGCTCACTGGCCACCCCAGGAGTCATGGGGTACGGCGTGGTAGACCAAGCCTCTTTGCATAGGTGTGCCCACACTTGCTGGTCGGACTGAGTAGACTACAAGGATCTATATTATCCAGCCTGTCACTCAGCCGACAGTTGAAAGAAGATTCTTCAAGAAAAAGTGAAAATAAAATTTCTCCTCAGGGCGCTGGGCCCAAGGGGAGCCATACGTCCATTCTCCTTGCTAGGCAGAACAAAACTGAGGCTGCATGCTGCACTGAGGAGGGTTATGTTTGGAGGGACCGCCCCCTAGGCGGGGCTGTTCAACTCTGTTAATGTAACATGTATTTAATGATCCAACATGTTTCTGCCTAGTCCTCTCCTGTAAACAGGGAATATAACCCACTTGTCAAGACTTAAGGAGCTGTGTCCATCCATGGACGATAAGAGAAAATCTGTTTGGCGGACAAGAGAGAAACTATCTTGTACCCCGAGGAAACTACTTCGCAAACCCAGCAGTCAGAAAGAAGAGACATCCACAGAGCCGCAAAGCCGGCCCCCCACCCGAGAGACGGGCGGGGGCAGACCTTCATGCGGAAGCAGGTTTGTCCGCAGGCTTGTAGACCAGGGGCGCTTCTGCCCCTCAGCGGGCGCCTTAGCGCCCTAGGAACGTTTACCTGTCGCACCTGGCAGACAAAAAAACGCTTGGGGGGGGGGGGGTAAAGAAGGGCCCCTGCCTACGGCGAAGCTCCTTACCCTTACCAGATTGTGGGCGCAGTGCTCCAACCTCCCGTGGCATCCTTTATGTCATCTAGAGAAGCCCCAAAAGGCATTTCACCCTTAAAGGGTAAGTCCACCAAGGCCTTCTTAGAAGACTGGTCCGCAGACCAACACTTCAGCCAGACAAGGTGGTGCAACACCACCGCGTAGGCCGAGGCCCTGGAGAGCAAGGGAAGCGTATACAGGGCTGACTCACAGACAAATTTTAGGCCCTGCACCAACTGGTCGGCCAGCGCCACACAGTCTGGAGGGGCTTGATGCTGCTCCAACTCCTGAAGCAACAAAACATACAAAATTGTAGCGCTGAATATTATGATAAGAAGAAACACCAACAAGTGTATAAAACTATATTTGGTTAATAAAAAAGTCCAAATAATATATTGAATGGTGGAAACTTGATAAATGGATAGGACTGGGTGAATAAATCCAGATCAACAATGATTCCCACTGAACGTGATGTACAATTGTGAGATGCCCACCACCAATAAGAAAGAGGCTTACCAGATGAATTGAACCCTAATGAGCCTACGCCCAGAGGGTCAATAAAGCTTAGAATGTATATGAAAGATGTAACAGCATGGGACCAAGTATCCAACCAGCAAGGTGCAGCGAAGCCGTCAATCAAGGGAAGGTATATAATACTTGGAGATGACTCTCAGATGGTCAAACCATAGCCCGATATGGAGAAGAAAATGGAAAGGCACATAGCATAATACCGTAGATAAATTAACGTTTTAATAACGGTTAGAAACACTTAGATATGTGGACGAAAAGAACATTCTGATCAAAATGTGCAAGGCAGCAGTGGAGTCACCCAACGCGTTTCACAAAAACTTGCATCGTCTGGGGTATGTCTCCACTGATGCTGCTCTTGCTTAAAGGGACACTAAAGGCAGATTTTTTTTTTTTAAATAACAAACATGTTATACTTACCTCCGCTGTGGTGTTCGTTTTGCAGTGACCCGGATCCGTGTCTTCTGGGGTCCCTCGACGGCTGTCTCGGCTCCTCCTCGCAAAAGCTTTCCACGTTCATGCGAGCTCCCTCGCATGGTGGAAAGCTTTTGCGAGCGCGCTCCCGTGATACATCGGCGGCCATAGCTGCCAACTGTATCACACGCCCCCGCGTCATCCGCTGTGATTGACAGCAGCCAATGGCTGCGCTGCTATCAATCCGCCCAGCCAATCAACGGCCAGGCTGGGACCCGAACAAGATAACAAGCACGCGCCTGGGACTTTCAAACGGTGAGGTAAGTAAAACGGGGGCTCGGGGGGCCAGTGCTGTCAGATGTTTTTTTACCTTAACGCATAGGATGCATTAAATTTTTTTTTTTTACCTTTACAACCCCTTTAAATGTACAATCTGACCCCCATCATGGGTACATCCCCCGGGAGCTCGTCCAATCAAAGACCACTCTAATGGATCAAAACAAGTCCCTGATGTAGATAAATACCTTGATATGAAAACAGGTCCAAAGGGCCAAATTGGTTGATTGCTGAAATGAATATTTATGCATTTATTCAAGCTAGGGGATGATAGACTATACAGCTGAATGTGTTGGCCAATCACGCACCGCCATGCGCTGACGCGGTGTCACATGGCTCATCGTGTGAGCCTCCGCAATAGGTCAATCGCGCATCAGCGTGTGCATCCTTGCATCCTTGGGGTCATGTGATACGCACGTTGCGCTCCACGGTCTTAGCGTGAAAAGATTCAACCCAGTGATGTATAAGTGGGTGCGTGCCGTGTGACCTACGTCACACGACACGCCCGCCGTACGATGCGCATGCCAGACAGCACGCGCACTGCATTCCAGGATGGTTTATGCGGCACGCGTCTGACGCACACGCCGCACGACTTGCACGCAAAACGGTACCCACGCTGCTCTCCAAGGAGGTCCACGCAGCCTCGCAGCTCACAGAAACAGTATGGGAGATCTTATTGAATATACTACATAATAAAATGATAAAATAATAAAATGAACCAACAAAAAAATCGGGTCATCAAAACAGACAAGACCCACTGATAAGTGGGCCCAAATGTTTCTAAAAAAAGCAACAAAATCTAAAAATTGTACTAAAAATAGGGAAGAAATACTAACGTATAAAATGCTAGGATAAAAATCTAAATAGGATACGCCCATTGTATAGGTCCCCGAAACACGCCGAAAAAGGGGGAAAGAACATAAGTACAACTTTGTATAACAAAAAACTGGGTCCAGAAAGTAATAATCTCACATTGGACGAACCCCCATAAGGATAAAATGGCTGTGCATATACATATGATAAATAGACACATTAAAATAAGAAAATGTTAAAAAATGAAGGAAGGAACTTAAAAAAAAAAAAAATTAAAAAGAAAAAAAATATGATGGAAAAACAATAAATATGATTACTACAGAGGATACCTAAAAATAAGAGATATAGTAGTCAATACTAATATCCACTTTATGATTTGTTGATAAAAGAGTTGACATCCCACTCAACGTTAAGTCCCAACGGCGTGTGTGTTCCCAATTGGTAGATCCAAAAGGTCTCAAGCTGGGACACACCACGAGTCTTAGGACTACCCCTCCATGGGGGAATGAACTGATCGATAATTAAAAACTGTGTACCGGTTGGATTCCTATCATGATGTGCTCTATAGTGTCTAGGCACAGTGTGATGGATATCTCCGCTAGGGATAAAAGCTATGTGCTCTCCAACTCTCACCGAAAATGTGCGAATGGTGCGTCCAACATACTGTTGGCCGCACGGACAGGTGATGAGATAAACCACATATTTGGTCCCACATGTGCAGAAATGTTTTATAGGGTATGTTTTCCCCATAACCGAGGAACGAAACTCTAAACTTTTAGTCCTACCGGAAATATTATGTTTACAAACGGTACATTTCTTGCATGGGTGATAGCCCACTAACTGATGGAAGAAAAAAGGGCGAGTTGGAGGATTGATAATGTTCGGTGCAATTTATTTTTTCTTTGAAGCGTGGGCGCGCCTCTAAACACCACTTTTTGCCCATTCTGGTAATACAGTACTCAAAACCCGATCATTTCTAAGTATCTCCCAGTGTTTAGTGACGATTGATTTCACTTGTTTATACTGGGTAGAAAAGGATGTGCGTAAGGCCCATTTGAAGCTATCATCTTGGTCTCGCTTAGGTTTAATCTCAAGCAGGGAACTCCTGTTAGTCTCTAAGGTAGTTCTGAGATCTAGTTCAATAGTTTCAGGATCGTATCCTTTGTCAACGAACCTCTGTTTAAGCATGTTGGCCTGTACGTTGAAAGTGTCAATGTCTGAATAATTTCTACGTAATCTGAGGAATTGAATCCGGGGTATTGAGTTAACCCATGAAGGGTGGTGACAACTATCATTAGGAATGAAACCATTCCGATCTGTCTTTTTTAAAAAAAAGTTTTAAACTGGAACCGATTATCGACAATACTGATCTCAAGATCTAAAAATTGGATCGTTTCTTGGCTGGCTGTATAAGAGCTATGCCTCTATCATTGCAATTCAAGTGTCTCAAGTGACGCCATGCTGCCATCACAAAGGAGGAGGATGTCGTCTATATATACCTAGCCCACAACACCAATGAATCCGTGTCGTAGGCATAGACGACATCCTCCTCCCATTTGGCCATAAACAGGTTGGCAAGGCTAGGGGCATATTTAGCACCCATGGCGACACCACGTAGTTGGAGGTAAAACTGGTCATTTAACCAGAAGTAACTACGCTTAGTAGCAAATTCCAGAAGTTCCATAATAAAATCCGTTTGAAAAAGGGCCAACGTTGGATCCTTCTTTAAATAGTACTGTACCGCCTCAAAGCCTCCATCGTGTGGAATACATGTGTAAAGCGAGGCTACATCAGCTGTTACCATAATGTAATCACCTTGTATATTCACCCCTTCCAATTTCCTTATTGTAGCGCCCGTATCTCCCAAATAGGACGGTGACCACTTGACCAGCGGCTGTAAAAAATTGTCAATGTACCAACCCATGCGTGAAGTTAAGGAGTCGATCCCACTGACAATAGGTCGACCGGGTGGGTGGACAGAGTCTTTATGGACCTTGGGTCGATAGTATCTTGTAGGTATCCTGGGAACCGTAGGAACCAAAAAAAAAAAAAAAAAAAATAGGATTTTTGTACTCACCGTAAAATCCATTTCTCTGAGTTCATGAACGGACACAGCAGCATTGACCTTAGGGTTATGTACATTTTCTCTAGAAGAGACTAGGCAGAAAAAAAACGCACTTTAAGTGTTAAAAACACTTCTCAGTACAGCAACTCCCATGGAGGCATGTCCCCCAGGTATATCCCACTCTCTGGAAGCATCCAGCCTCAGTTCGTAGACAAGCAGTACAAACAAAAGAGGGGTGGGTGCTGTGTCCGTCCATGAACTCAGAGAAATGGATTTTACGGTGAGTACAAAAATCCTATTTTCTCTTTCGCTCGTGGATGGACACAGCAGCATTGACCTTAGGGACGTCCCCAAGCAGTGTCAAAAAAACACAGCAAACCAGGTTTCACCCCAAACAAACCAGAGTTCCTCAACGGAGGAACTTCAATCTTAAACTGCCGCCTGTAACACCTTGCGGCCAAATGAGGCATCCGAAGATGCACTCACATCCACCTTAAAATTTTTTTGAGAAGGTGCGGATTGACGACCAGATCGCCGCCTTACAATCTGTAAGACAGGCGCTTGATGACGGAAAGCCCAAGAGGCACCAATCGCCCTGGTCGAATGCGCCGTAACCGGGAAGGGGGGCGTCCGCCCCTTTAGGGCATAGGCCTGAAGCACGACCTGTCTAGGTCCACCTAGAAATGGTGGCTGCCAAGACCGCCAGACCTTTTTAGGACCAGTCACCGACACGAACAGCGAGTCCGACCTCCGAAACGGAGCCGTAGCAGACAGGTACAACCGTAGGGGCTCAAACCACGTCCAAAAAAAGTAAAGTGGTCTCCGAGTTTTTCGGCTGAGGGCATAAGGATGGAAGAACAATGACCTCATTAATGTGAAAACCGAAACAACCTTTGGAAGGAATGATGGCTGTGGTCGCAGCACCACCTTATCCTTATGGAAGACTAAATAGGGAGCCTTGCAAGACAAGGCCGCAAGTTCAGATACTCGTCTGACCGAAGTAATTGCCACCAGAAACACCACTTTGAGACAAAGTCAACAAGGGGATCTTCCGAATGTCCTCAAATGGAGCTTCTTGAAGCGCCGAAATAAAGAAATTCAATACCATGGAGGTATCGGAGGCCGCACAGGAGGGGCCATATGCCGGACCCCCTGCACAAATGTACGCACCAGTGACTGCGACGCCAAGGGTCGCTGAAAGTAGACAGCTAGGGCCGAGATCTGACTCTTCACCGTACTCAAGGCTAGAGCCTGAACAACTCCACGCTGTAAAAACAGCAGAATTCGGTCCTTCAACACCTGGCTCTCAAGAGCCACGCCGTCAAAGCCAGCGACTGTAAAGCAGGGTGAAAAATAGGACCGTGCTACTGCAGGTCTTCTCCCAGGGGTAGACGCCAGGGAACAGCTACCACCAGACCCACGTACCAGGGACGGCGAGGCCAATCCGGGGCGATCAGGATTGTTGGTATCCCCTCAGCTTCCACCCTGCGTAGCAGGCGAAGAAGCTGCAGGGAAGGGAAGGCGTATATTCGGCGTTAGTGACCCCAATGGCGCCACCAGCGCGTCTGACGCGTCCACCCACGGGTCCCTTGATCTGGTCACCATTCGTGACACCTTCCGATTGAGACGGGATGCTCGAAGGTCCACGTCTGGAGTGCCTTATTTCTGAACACCTCCGTGTGTAGCGACCGTTCTCCTTGGTCCAGCTTTTGGCGACTTAGATAGTCGGCTTGCCAATTCAGCACCACCAGAATGTACACCGCCGACAGAGCTGGAACGTAGCTTTCGGCCCACCGGAGGATGTACGCGACTTCAGTCGCCACAGTCTAGCTTCATGTGCCCCTCTGGTGATTGACGTATGCCACTGCCGTGGCGTTGTCGGACTGGCTACTGACCGGTCGGCCTTGTAGGCCCAGAGACCGCTTGGAGAGACACCACTTGATCGCTCGAAGCTCCAGTACTTTGATCGGAAGACGGGACTCCTCCTGAGTCCAACGCCCCTGGGCTGACTGGACACCCCAGACACCCACCAGCCGGAAAGGCTGGCATCCGTTGTGATCAATTGTCCAGTGACACGGCAGAAAACGAATTTTCATTACTGAGTACCGGAGATGTCAGCCACCACACTAGGGAGGACTTGGTCAGTCGACTCACCTGAATCTGGTAATCCAAAGACGAAGGAAGCTTGTTCCAACATGACAGAATCTCGTTCTGTAACACTCAAGTGTGGAATTGGGCAAACGGGACTGCCTCGAAAGAGGCCACCATCAGACCCAGTACTCTCATGCAAAGGCGAAGCGACGCCAATTTCTGTGTCACCAACCGCCGCACCGCAGATTGCAGAGTCCGCAGCTTCTCCGCTGGGAGGAAAACTTTTGCCTCCGAAGAATCCAGGACCAACCCCAGATACTCCAGCCGCTGAGACGGTACTAGTACTGACTTCTGTATATACAGTAGCCAACCAATTTTCCTGGAGGGTCTGACAGGCGATAGACACGTCCTCTTCTAACTCTGAGGTTGAGGAAGCTCTCGGAAAAGAAGGTCGTCCAGGTTTGCCATGATAGCGCTGCCGCAGCAGGGCCTGAATCGGGGCGAGCACCTTGGTGAAAACCTGTGGTGCCAAGGCCAGGCCGAACGGGAGGGCCACAATTTGAAAGTGGTGCTCTCCGATCGCAAAACGCAGAAATCTCTGGCGTTTTGCACATATGGGGATATGCAGGTAGGCATCCTTGATATCCCAGGACGCTAAGAAATCCCCCTGACAGAGCGCTGCTATTACTGAGCGCATAGACTCCATCCTGAGCTTTTGTACCGTTACACCCCGTCCTTCTTGGGGATACAGATTGGAGTAAAGCCGCTGAGAAAACGTTCCTGCGAGGGAACCGGCACAATCATTCTTCTGACCAGCAGATCCTGGACAGCCCTTGACCGATCTTTCAGGCGACCCGGAGGCAGCCGGAGGTTGGAGGGAAAAACTCTGTTTGGCGGACAAGAGAGAAATTCTATCTTGTACCCCGAGGAAACTACTTCACACACCCAACGGTCGGAAAGAAGAGACCTCCACCGAGCCGCGAATTCGCGAGCCGCCCCCCCCACCCGAGTTGTGGGGGGGGCAAACCTTCAGGCGCAGGTAGGCTTGTCCGCAGGCTTGTTGGGCTTGCGGTACCAGGTGCGCTTTTGTCCTTCAGTGGACCCCTTAGCACCCTGAAAATGTTTTTGTCGCACTTGGCGAGCGAAAAGACCGATTGGGGGTAGTAAATGAGGGCCCTTGCCTACGGCAAGGCTCCTTTCTCTTCCCAGACTACGGGAGCAGAGTGCTCTACCGCCTGTGGCATCCTTTATGATGTCATCCAAGGAAGCCCCGAAAAAGCTGTTCACCCTTAAAGGGCAAGTCCAACAGGGACTTCTTAGAGGACTGGTCCGCAGACCATCATTTTAGCCACACAAGGCGGCGTAGTGCCACCGCGGAGGCCCTGGAAAGCGTATCCAGGGCCGACTCGCAGACAAATTTGAGACCTTGGACCAAACTGGTCAGCCAGGTCAACGCAGGTCTCCGAAGCATTTTGCGCCTCCAGCTCCTGCACCAGGGACTTAGCCCGTTCAGTAAAAGTCTGTGACACCAGAGCCCCGGCCAAAACCGGTCTCACTGCCGACCCCACCACTGTGAATAAAGAGCGGGCCACAGCCTCAGCTCTCCTGTCTGTGGGGTCCTTAAAGGCGGGAGCCCCTTCCACAGGCAACGTGGTAGCTTTGTTAAGACTGGACACAGGGGGGTCCACTGACGGAGGAGATACCTTTTTGGGGAGGATTTCAAAAACAGTGGGTAACGGACCGCAAAGTACTTTAGTACAGCAACAGCTTTCTGCGGTCAATCCCATTCCTTGTACAACAAGTCGTCTGGATACGGAACACAAGGAAACACTTTCGCGGCGCGGGCTGGCTTGCGGAACCCAAAAGAGACCTGGCATCTGATGCCTCCGCCAAATCCTCAAGTTTTAGAGTATCCCGCACCGCAGTGATAAAAGCTCCAATAAATGTCTTATCCTGCTTTGACCCTGAAGCAGAATCATCCTCACTGTCCGCGTGGGTAAAGTCTGCATCCTCTGACATCCTCCTGCAACCCTAGAATATTTTTTGTGTTTAAGCTTTTGATCACGATCTTTTTCAAGAAAATTCTGCAAATTGGTGGAAAGGGAGAGATATTCTAGGGAACTCTTGTGTGAGGACAACTTTTCACTGAGTTCCTTAATCTCTGTCTAATGCAGCAACTCTAACTTTTTTTTTAGAGATCAAAACATCTCAATCCGCCTGATCGGGCGCAGATCGAGGGAGTCTTAAGCATTGTTGAACAATGTATTTGGGGTTGGGGGGGGGGGGGGGGGGGGGTATATGTGGTGTATGTGGTCTCGGAAAGGTATTCTATATAGGTATGTTTGATTGTGGTTTTTTTTTTGGTTGATATTGGTGGCCTCAGAATTGATCGGGAGTCTCCCCTATGTCAAGCAGAAGTCTGATTTCAGGCATGAAAAGAAAAGATAGGGAATGGCAGCATTAAAAATTGCCACGTACAATGTACGGGGTCTGAACAGTCCAAATAAGCGATATCAGATATTGCAGGAAATGAGGAGACTCTCAATCAATATAGTGTTTTTACAAGAAACCCATTTAAAAACAACGTCAGAGACAAGACTAAAATCTAAAGACTTCCCTACTTGGTATCACAGTTATTCTCCGAATAACAAATCAAAAGGTACCGCAATTGGGTTCGACAGAAATACACATTTTATTCCAGAAGCTATAGCAATGGACCCCGAGGGTAGATATCTATTTATAAAAGGTTCTATGTTGAATGTGAAATATACACTAGCAAATATGTACTGCCCTAATGGGAGATCGGCTGTATTCTTGAAGAAAATCCTGTACAAATTAGAAAGATTTAGAGAAGGTAACTTGATTCTTACAGGAGATTTTAATTTTGTTTTCGATCCAGTTTTGGATACCCAACCGGTGTCAATGAGATCAGAGGGAAAATACCTAAGGGCAATCAAACAAAAACTCCACCAAATGCAATTGGTAGAAGCATGGAGAATTCTGCATCCAAGGGAGAAAGATTTTACATACTTCTCACCGGTTCATAGGTCATATTCAAGAATAGACCATATCATTCTAGATCATCGGCTACTGGAAGGACTGAGAAGTATAGATATAAAATCTATAACACTGTCAGATCATGCCCCAGTGGTGATGTCTCTAGATGTAGGGGAGGTTCCGAGGGAGCAGAAAATTTGGAAAATAGATGAATCACTTCTAAATAACAACAAGATAGCCGATGATCTGGAAAGGGATATGTGTCTATTCTTTCAGGAAAATGACATAGAAAACGTCGCCCCCTCGACGCTATGGGAAACACACAAGGTATTCATGAGAGGGAGGTTGATCGCTGAAAAAGCTAAAAGAAAGAAAATTAGGCAGGCACAGAAGCAAAAGTTATTAGAGGAAATTTGGAGCTTAGAACAGCTACATAAAAGATCACAGGTAGAAGAGACCTATAAATTATTGAGCAGGAAGAGAGAGGATCTATGTAGCATGTTAGAACTGGAAACAAAATGGGTATTTAATAAAATGAATAATAATTTCTATGCTTTGGGGAATAAACCAGGTAGATTCTTAGCAAGGACTATTAAACCACGAAACTCACAACATTTTATTCTAAAAATAAAGGATAAAAAGGGAGAACTGAGACACTCTACGAAGGAAATAATTAGAATATTTCAGGAGTACTATCAAAACTTATATAAGGTCAATCAAGAACAGGGTATAATTGAAACCCAGAATAAGAGAAGGAAGATTAAACAATATCTAGAAAAGGTAAAGATCCCGGGCCTATCGGAGGAAGTAATCAGTAGGCTAGAGGGGGAAATTACAAAAGATGAAATAAGCCAAACAATAAAGAACATCAAGATGGGGAAAAGCCCTGGCCCAGACGGGTACACTTCAGCTTATTATAAGAGATTCGGGGAGACTCTGGGGCCCTTCTTCCAAAAGTATATGAATTCCATCGGGGGAGGTATGAGAATACGGGAGGAGGCTCTAGGGGCTCACATAACCCTGATTGGAAAAGAAGATAAGGACCCCTCATTATGTGCAAGTTATAGGCCCATATCCCTGATCAATGTGGATATAAAAATCTATTCAAAAATCCTGGCCGAGAGAATAAGACCACTTCTGCCCGAATTGATCGAGAACGACCAGGCGGGATTTGTACCGGGGAGGGAAACGAGGGACAATATTCTGAGAGCCCTGTTCTTGATACAAAAGGCCAAAAAAAGTAAGAAATCAACATTGTTTCTCTCATTGGATGCCGAAAAGGCATTTGACAGGGTGGACTGGGAATTTTTGCTAGCCACCCTGTCACATGTCGGTTTGGGTCCAAATATGCTTAGGTGGATAGGGGCATTATATTCCAGCCCCTCGGCTCAGGTGAGGGTAAATGGCACCCTGTCAGATAGATTTCCACTTTACAACGGGACCCGTCAGGGATGCCCGCTCTCTCCCCTCCTGTTTGTTCTGACATTGGAGCCGTTAATGGAGACAATAAGAAGGAATAGGGAAATAGAGGGGATAGAAGTGGGAGGGAAGGAGCATAAGATCTCTGCGTTCGCGGATGACATGCTGTTGTATGTATCTAACCCGAAGAAAACACTTCCGACGATATTGGCTGAATATGAGAGATATGGGGAGATCTCAAATCTGAGAATCAATCAAGAGAAAACAGAGATCTTGAGCATCTCGGTGGGTCGTGGAGAGCGCAGGGATTTAGAGGCTTTATACCCATTTAGGTGGATACAGAGGAGAATGAGATACCTGGGGGTATTTCTATCTACTACCGACAGGTACATATATGAAGATAACTATATTCTCCTTTTAAACAAAATAAGATCAGAGCTAAAGGGCTATAGCATAAGTAGAGTGTCCTGGTTAGGAAGGGTAAATACAATAAAGATGATACTACCTAAAGCCCTATATATTTTCCAAACCCTCCCGATTGGAATCCCAGAAGCTTTTTTCAGAATTCTAGGTAGGATAATAGGGGGATTCATATGGAGGGGTAAGAAATCCCATATAGCAGTAGAAATTCTGAACAGACCCAGGCATGAAGGAGTACTCTTGCTCCCAAATTTTAAACGGTATTTTGAGGCCTCGGTACTTAGGAGGATGACGGATTGGTTCTTGAGGGAGGGAAGGGAGAAAAAGAAATGGGTAGAAGTAGAAGAAAGTCTAAGTGCCAATAAACTAGGAGGGAAAATATGGGTACCGAAAAGTATATGGGACTGCCCCAGGATGCTCCAACGATCACAAAAGAAACATATAAAATATATGATAGAATATGTAAAAGGGAAGAATGGCCATACAACAGTCCACTGATGCATCTTACAGGAACAGACTACTTTAAGCCGGGTAGGGAAGGAGGCTTATTCCAGAGGTGGGGAACATCAGAAACATTAAAACTGAGGGATGTGATGAAAGGGGCAGATATGTGTTCCCTTACAGAATTACGAGAAAGATATGGTGCACTCCCTGGAGATACTTGGAGATATAGGCAAATTAAACATTCCATAAACACACTACCGAAACCATTACGAGCCCCAAATGATTTAAATCAATGGGAAAAATGTACCCTCCTAGGAGGAATAGTAAAGCAGGGACTCTCCAATATCTATAAAATCCTGACACCTAATGGCAAGCCGGAGGCATTGAAGGTAGTTGAAAATTGGGAGGTAGAATTGAACCAGACAATCTGCACAAAAAAAAAAAAAAAAGGAAGATACTTGATTACGTCCATTCTACGTCAATGGACGCTACAGTTAAGGAAATGAATTATAAGCTTCTGTGTAAGTGGTATTATGTTCCAACGAGAATGCACAGGATAGATAGAGGGATATCTCCCCTATGCTGGAGATAGTGCGGGATGGAAGGATCCCATGCCCACATATGGTGGCAATGCCCCCTGATCCAGGTTTATTGGAAGGAGGTATTGGCACAGATAAAGGAGATCAGTGGATACGAGGTAAAACAAGACCCCTGGGAATGTCTATTTCACAACTCGGAAATGACGAGGAAAAAATATAGGGGGTCTATGGTTCCGCACCTTTTAAATGGAGCCAAGATGCTTATCCCTAGGAACTGGAAAAAAAAAAAAAAAAAAAAAAAAGAAGAGGTCCCCACCATAGAGGGATGGTTCCGTGAAGTAGACAGAATTAGAAAGATGGAGGACCTGTGGGCATCCCAGGGTAACCCCTGGAGGGGACAGGAGGGGGTGTGGGAGGGATGGAGGAGGTTTAGGGAGGGGAGAGGGGGGGAGATAGCGGGAGCGGTAGGTGGAGATGGGGTAGATCCCCCCTAATTACTCTCCCCTCCCCAATTTATTTATTTTATTTTTCTCTTTTTCTTTGGTTTATTTTATTTTAGTGTTTTATCTTTATTTATTTAACTTATTCTATATATATATATATATATATATATATATATATATATATATATATATATATATATATATATATATATATATATATATATATATATATATATATATAGGCAGTGCAGAATTATTAGGCAAATGAGTATTTTGACCACATCATCCTCTTTATGCATGTTGTCTTACTCCAAGCTGTATAGGCTCGAAAGCCTACTACCAATTAAGCATATTAGGTGATGTGCATCTCTGTAATGAGAAGGGGTGTGGTCTAATGACATCAACACCCTATATCAGGTGTGCATAATTATTAGGCAACTTCCTTTCCTTTGGCAAAATGGGTCAAAAGAAGGACTTGACAGGCTCAGAAAAGTCAAAAATAGTGAGATATCTTGCAGAGGGATGCAGCACTCTTAAAATTGCAAAGCTTCTGAAGCGTGATCATCGAACAATCAAGCGTTTCATTCAAAATAGTCAACAGGGTCGCAAGAAGCGTGTGGAAAAACCAAGGCGCAAAATAACTGCCCATGAACTGAGAAAAGTCAAGCGTGCAGCTGCCAAGATGCCACTTGCCACCAGTTTGGCCATATTTCAGAGCTGCAACATCACTGGAGTGCCCAAAAGCACAAGGTGTGCAATACTCAGAGACATGGCCAAGGTAAGAAAGGCTGAAAGACGACGACCACTGAACAAGACACACAAGCTGAAACGTCAAGACTGGGCCTAGAAATATCTCAAGAATGATTTTTCTAAGGTTTTATGGACTGATGAAATGAGAGCGAGTCTTGATGGGCCCGTGGCTGGATTGGTAAAGGGCAGAGAGCTCCAGTCCGACTCAGACGCCAGCAAGGTGGAGGTGGAGTACTGGTTTGGGCTGGTATCATCAAAGATGAGCTTGTGGGGCCTTTTCGGGTTGAGGATGGAGTCAAGCTCAACTCCCAGTCCTACTGCTAGTTTCTGGAAGACACCTTCTTCAAGCAGTGGTACAGGAAGAAGTCTGCATCCTTCAAGAAAAACATGATTTTCATGCAGGACAATGCTCCATCACACGCGTCCAAGTACTCCACAGCGTGGCTGGCAAGAAAGGGTATAAAAGAAGAAAAACTAATGACATGGCCTCCTTGTTCACCTGATCTGAACCCCATTGAGAACCTGTGGTCTATCATCAAATGTGAGATTTACAAGGAGGGAAAACAGTACACCTCTCTGAACAGTGTCTGGGAGGCTGCGGTTGCTGCTGCACGCAATGTTGATGGTGAACAGATCAAAACACTGACAGAATCCATGTATGGCAGGCTTTTGAGTGTCCTTGCAAAGAAAGGTGGCTATATTGGTCACTGATTTGTTTTTGTTTTTGAATGTCAGAAATACCTATTTGTGAATGTTGAGATGTTATATTGGTTTCACTGGTAAAAATAAATAATTGAAATGGGTATATATTTGTTTTTTGTTAAGTTGCCTAATAATTATGCACAGTAATAGTCACCTTCACACACAGATATCCCCCTAAAATAGCTAAAACTAAAAACAAACTAAAAACTACTTCCAAAAATATTCAGCTTTGATATTAATGAGTTTTTTGGGTTCATTGAGAACATGGTTGTTCAAAAATAAAATGAATCCTCAAAAATACAACTTGCCTAATAATTCTGCACTCCCTGTATATATATATATATAGATATATCTCTCTCTATCTATATGGTGGGTAGTTATTATTAAGAACTATAAAGTATAATTTAAATAAGTAGTGCCCTTGATGGAAGGGATGATTTAGACATAGTCAATAAATGGGGAGGGGGCTCCCCCCCCCCCTTTTTTTTTTTTTTGATCACTAGAGTTGGAAGTAGGGGCAGGGGCTGCCCCCTTATAATTAAGAAGGCTTGGCACATACACATATAAGATGGGTGGGGGGGGGGGGGTCATCACCTCCTCATCTTCCCTTTTTTTTATTTTTTTTGGGCTCCCCTATCTTCCTCCTGAAAGAGGACGGGGATAGTAGAAGCCCCTTCTCTCTTGAGCCACAATGCAATAGAATTCTGAAATTTTAAAATAGGGAGGTCACAACAGGGATAATTACTATTTTATTTGTATTCTTATTTTTTTATTCACATATCGGTATGGGAGGTAGCTATCACTTAGAAATATAAAGGACAATTTAAAAAAGTAGTGCCCTTCGAAGTAAGGGATGATTTAGTCACATTTAAAAAATGAGGTGGGTATTTTTTCTTTTTCCTTTTTTTTTTTTTTCCCTTATTGTATCTTTGTCCCTCCCCCTTTTCTACATTCCTGCACCTTACCTACCTCTACCTGCCCTATTAGTACCTGTATTAGGGAACTAGTTGGACTGAATAGTACATATCCCATAGAGGTCGCCCCCCCCTGTCTCTAAGTGAGGTGGGGAGGGGGAGATGGAGGGGGGTGTATTTGTCTCCGCTCTTTACTTTACTAAAGAAGAGGGAAGGAAGGAGAAAAGGAAAAAGGGGTCACCTTATGTAAACCAAAACAAGGGGTTTTAAGGAGACCATGTATTTGTTGTTAAATGTATGTTAGTATATAAATGTAAGAATGTCATGTTGATGTTAAGTTTTTGTTGAAAAATATTTAATAAAAAGTTAAATAGAGATCAAAACATCTAAAAATTTGATTCCGGCGTCATTGAAATAATTAAACCAGGAATCTATTTCAAGGTCCCCCTGTTGGGGTTGTACCTCCCCACCTGAGGCTTCTTGGCACCATCCGGTCGGAAATGTATTGATCTAAAAATACTAGATCCCATTGGAGGTGCAGTTCAGATGACATGGCATTCTTAAGTCTGGTGAATAGACCTCCTGAGTCACTTCCCGTGGCTGTGAAAACACCTTCCGTGTTCACAATGCGGGACGCTCTATAATCAAATACATCCATGTGGATGTAAACCCTGAGAAATTAATAGCAGCGAAAATGAGTCACAAAAGGCAAAAGACAAAACAAATAAATCTGCGCTATCCTAACAGTGAGCAGCTACAAACAATCCAGTGAACAAAGGAAAGCAACAAACAAAACATACAAAATTGTAGCGCTGAATAATATAAGAAGACACTGATTGTCTATATAGAAAACACCAAGTGTATAAAACTATATTTGGTTAATAAAAAAGTCCAAATAATATATTGAATGGTGGAAATTTGATAGATGGATAGGACTGGGTGAATAATTCCAGATCAACAATGATTCCCACTGAACGTGAACGTGATGTACAATTGTGAGATGCTCACCACCAATAAGAAAGAGGCTTACCAGATGAATTGAACCCTACGCCCAGAGGGTCAATAAAGCTTAGAATGTATATGAAAGATGTAACAGCATGGGACCAAGTATCCAACCAGCAATGTGCAGCGAAGCCGTCAATCAAGGGAAGGTACACAATACTTGGAGATGACTCTCAGATGGTCAAACCATAGCCCGATATGCAGAAGAAAATGGAAAGGCACATGGCATAATACCGTAGATAAATTAACGTTTTAATAACGGTTAGAAACACTTACAGATATGTGGACAAAAAGAACACTGAAGAAAAAAAGAACTCCTGAAGCAATAACTTTGCCCGTTCAGTAAGTGTCTGTGACACTAGAGCCCGGCCAAGACCGGAATCACCGCCGACCCCACCACTGTGAACATGGAGCGGGCCACAGCCTCAGCTCTCCTATATGCGGGGTCCTTGAAAGCAGGAGCCCCTTCCACAGGCAACGTGGTCGCCTTGTTCAGTCTGGACACAGGGGGGTCCACTGACGGAGGAGAGGTCCACTTTTTCAGGAAGTCCTCCTCAAAAGGATAACGGACCACAAAGCATTTTGGAACAGCAAAAACCTTTTGCGGCCAATCCCATTCCTTGTACAAAAATGTTTCCAGATAAAAACCACAAGGAAACACTTTCGCAGTGCGGGCCGGCTTGCGGAACCCAAAAAGGGACCGACACCTCTGATGTCTCCACCGAATCCTCAATTTTCTGAGTATCCCGCACCGCAGTGATAAGAGCTCCCACTAGCGCTTTATCATGCGCTGACCCTGAAGCAGAGTCATCCTCACTGTCCGTGTGGACTAGGCCTGCATCCTTTGTCACCTCGGAACCAGGGCTGGGAGCAGTAGCTGGGCCCGATTCCATGTCAGAGGCATCTCCAGAAGAAGGCGCTTTTTACCCCCTCTGGCCACGCGCCGCTTCAATCCTGGCAACAAACGCCTCAAGGACTGCAGTCATAGCATCCACAGAGGCCGCAGGGGCACTAAGGGTTAACTCTGGCATGTCTGGGGGAGAAGCATCTGGTTCGGACGCCATGCTGACCCACCCTTTTGCCACCCTTGGAGAGCAAGGCAAGACCCACAGGCCACCCTCACACCCGCAGCAGAGAACCCCCCAGGCCTGTATGCCGCTGTCTGCCCCAGATCGCTGCTCCGTGCTGTGCCGTCCCTCAGGAAGTGTGCTGGAGCCGTTTGCGCCGTTATTTTAGCCACTAGCGGCAAAAACGCCTTCCAAAATTGCCGCAACATGCAAAAAGCATGTTGGCTACAAGAAAATGGGCACAAACTCTAATAAAGGTGCCCGGCGCGCCAAAATGGCGGCCAAGATTTGCACAGTAAAAAACACACACAGTGACACACAGCGAAAACATCCGGAACTCCAGGGCAGGCCCCCCCCCCGCACACACGGCAGCAAAAAGCACCCCCGATAGCAGACACAGCCCCCGGCTGGAGCCCCCCACCTCACGGCCGACCACCCAGAACGCGGGGAGGGAGAGGAAGGGAGCGAGGAAAGCAGGGCGGACCCCCGATCGACCTCCCCAGGAATGCACCAGTCGCACCACCCTGCCAAAGAATGGGAACTGTTACTTACCCGTCCTGCGACCACCAGCTGAAGGCATCCCGGACAGAACCAACGTCCGCGCAGTTACGGCATGGCTGTCGGCCCGGCACACTGTGACACGGACATAGAGCCCGGTCATATGTGTGCCCTGGAGCGCATAGCACACCGGCCACCCCTGGAGCAACGGGGCATGTCGTAGACGGCCCAGCGCGTAGCTAAAGGCCGGCACACGCTCTATGGCCGAACTTGGGGGGACTACAAGGATCGAGGATCCAGCCTGTCACCCAGTCGGCAGTTGATAGTTGATCTCAGGATCCAAAAATGCAGGAAAAGAAAGAAAAGCAAGAAAATTGCAAAAAAAGCCTCAGAGCACATGGGCATAGAGGAACCATGTCATTCTCCTTGCTAGGCAGAAAAAAAACTGGGGCTGCAGAGCAGAGAGTGGGGGGGATGTACCCGGGGGAACCGCCCCCCCTGGGAAGTACTGTGTGGAGTGTTAAACACTTAACAACATGCTGTTTTTTCTGCCTAATCAATCTCCTAAAAGAGAGGACAATACCCTAAGGTCAATTGCTGCTGTGTCCGTCCATGTACGGAAGAGAAATTATGCAGTCTGTATGCATACCACGTTCACAGCCAACGCCCTTCGCACAAAATTACACGTATTTGTCGGATGGAAATCCGATCGTGTGTACGAGGCTTAAGTGTCCTCTTTCTAATACCTCTGTTCAGATATAAAGGAGTTTCATTAGATGAGCCCATGAGATACAGACCCAGAATAAAGGAATTACTATGAAGTACCTTGAATTTCTATATTCACTCTGGTGTAAAGCTTAGGCACATATTAGTATTGTATAATAAACATGCATAATCTATGACCGCACTCAGTTTAAGCCTTGTTTAATTCCACTTAATATGCATATACAAAAACTCCAATTTTCGAATGTCTGGGTATTAATAATGTACAATGCTTGTTTTTTTCCCCCCAAACGGCTAGAAATAAAATAGTTAAAAAAGCAACATTTGTATGACTCTCTGAAATGAGAATCTTTTATTTATTGCAAGAAACTGCAAAAAAACAATAAAAAAAAATGGT